>NW_026600945.1:92720-96010 GCF_029448725.1 Salvelinus fontinalis
CAGAAACAACCAGTAGTATTCGATTAAAATGAATACTCACCACGCTGCGCATTGGTCCTCCGATCCTTCTTACTACTCCTCTTCAGATGAGGAGGACGACGAACGTGACAGAATCACCCACCACAACCGGACCAAGCAGCGTGGTAATGGGCAGCAGCAGCAGCAGCGATCGCAGGACTCCTGTAACCTGGGAGGAAATTCTGGACGGCAAGGGACCCTGGGCACAGGCTGGAGAATATCGCCGCCCCAAGGCTGAGCTGGAGGCAGCGAAAGCGGAGAGGCGGCGGTATGAGGAAGCAGCACGAAGGCGCGGCTGGAAGCCAGAGAGGCAGCCCCAAAAATGTATTGGGGGGGGCACACGGGGAGTGTGGTTAAGTCAGGTAGCAGACCTGAGCCAGCTCCCCGTGCTTACCGTGGAGAGAGAGGGACCGGGCAGGCACCATGTTATGCCGTGAGGCGCACGGTGTCCCCGGTGAGCAGGCATAGCCCGGTGCGATACATAGCAGTGCCTCGTATCGGCCGGGCTAGAGTGGGCATCGAGCCAGGTGCCATGAACCCGGCTCAACGCATCTGGTCTCCAGTGCGTCTCCTCTGGCCGGGGTACATGGCACCAGCCCTACGCATGGTGTCCCCAGTTCGCCAGCACAGCCCAGTGGGGGCTATTCCACCTCACCGCACTGGCCTGGCTACGGGGAGCATTTCAGCCAGGAAAGGTTGGGCAGGCTCGGTGCTCGAGACCTGTAGTGCGCCATCACGGTCCGGTCTATCCGGTGCCACCTCCACGCACCAGCCCTCCGGTGGCAGCCCCCCGCACCAGGCTGTCTCTCCATCTCCTCACTACAGAGTCTCCCTCCTGTCCAGCGCCGCCTGAGCCGTCCGTCTGTCCAGCGACGCCTGAGCCGTCCGTCTGTCCAGCGCCGCCTGAGTCGCACGTCTGTCCTGAGACGCCAGAGTAGCCCGTCTGTTCTGAGCCGCCAGAGCCGCCCGTCTGTCCTGAGCAGCCAGAGCCGCCCGTCTGTCCTGAGCCGCCAGAGCCGCCCGTCTGTCCTGAGCCGCCAGAGCCGCCCGTCTGTCCTGAGCCGCCAGAGCCGCCCGTCTGTCCTGAGCTGCCAGAGCCGCCCCTCTGTCAGGAGCTGCCAGAGCCGCCCGTCAGTCAGGAGCTGCCAGAGCCGGCCGTCAGTCAGGAGCTGCCAGAGCCGGCCGTCAGTCAGGAGCTGCCAGAGCCGCCCGCAAGTCAGGAGCTGCCAGAGCCGCCCGCCAGTCCGGAGCTGCCAGAGCCGCACGCCAGTCCGGAGCTGCCAGAGCCGCACGCCAGTCCGGAGCTGCCCTTCAGTCCAGAGCCGCACGCCAGTCCGGAGCTGCCCTTCAGTCCGGAGCTGCCCCTCAGTCCGGAGCTGCCCCTCAGTCCGGGGTACTGTCACGCCCTGAAAATAGTTTGCTTTGTATGTTTCTATGTTTTGTTTGGTCAGGGTGTGATCTGAGTAGGCATTCTATGTTGTATGTCTAGTTTGTCTATTTCTATGTGTTTGGCCTGATATGGTTCTCAATCAGAGGCAGGTGTCAGTTGTTGTCTCTGATTGGGAACCATATTTAGGTAGCCTGTTTGTATTGTGGGGTGTGGGTGATTGTTCCTGTTTACTGTGTTTCTGTGTTCACGTAACGGGACTGTTTCGTCGTCAACGTTTGTTTGTTGGGTTTTTGTTTTTGTTTTGTTCAAGTATTCGATTAAAATGAATACTCACCACGCTGCGCATTGGTCCTCCGATCCTTCTTACTACTCCTCCTCAGAAGAGGAGGACGGCGATCGTGACAGCAGAGCTGAGTTGAGCTGTCAGAGCAACACCTCCATAGCCCTTATCCTCAATCCATGTCTGTCAGAAAAGCACCTCCATAGCCCTGATCCTCAGTCCATGTCTGTCAGAACAGCACCTCCATAGCCCCTATCCTCAGTCCATGTCTGTCAGAACAGCACCTCCATAGCCCCTATCCTCAGTCCATGTCTGTCAGAACAGCACCTCCATAGCCCCTATCCTCAGTCCATGTCTGTCAGAACAGCACCTCCATAGCCCCTATCCTCAGTCCATGTCTGTCAGAACAACACCTCCATAGCCCCTATCCTCAGTCCATGTCTGTCAGAACAGCACCTCCATAGCCCCTATCCTCAGTCCATGTCTGTCAGAACAGCACCTCCATAGCCCCTATCCTCAGTCCATGTCTGTCAGAACAGCACCTCCATAGCCCCTATCCTCAGTCCATGTCTGTCAGAACAACACCTCCATAGCCCCTATCCTCAGTCCATGTCTGTCAGAACAGCACCTCCATAGCCCTTATCCTCAGTCCATGTCTGTCAGAACAACACCTCCATAGCCCCTATCCTCAGTCCATGTCTGTCAGAACAGCACCTCCATAGCCCCTTATCCTCAGTCCATGTCTGTCAGAACAGCACCTCCATAGCCCTTATCCTCAGTCCATGTCTGTCAGAACAGCACCTCCATAGCCCTTATCCTCAGTCCATGGCTGTCAGAACAGCACCTCCATAGCCCCCTATCCTCAGTCCATGTCTGTCAGAACAGCACCTCCATAGCCCCTACCCTCAGTCCATGTCTGTCAGAACAGCACCTCCATAGCCCCTATCCTCAGTCCATGTCTGTCAGAACAACACCTCCATAGCCCCTATCCTCAGTCCATGGCTGTCAGAACAGCACCTCCATAGCCCCTATCCTCAGTCCATGTCTGTCAGAACAACACCTCCATAGCCCCTATCCTCAGTCCATGGCTGTCAGAACAGCACCTCCATAGCCCCTATCCTCAGTCCATGTCTGTCAGAACAACACCTCCATAGCCCCTATCCTCAGTCCATGGCTGTCAGAACAGCACCTCCATAGCCCCTATCCTCAGTCCATGTCTGTCAGAACAGCACCTCCATAGCCCCTATCCTCAGTCCATGTCTGTCAGAACAGCACCTCCATAGCCCCTATCCTCAGTCCATGTCTGTCAGAACAGACACCTCCATAGCCCCTATCCTCAGTCCATGTCTGTCAGAACAACACCTCCATAGCCCCTATCCTCAGTCCATGTCTGTCAGAACAACACCTCCATAGCCCCTATCCTCAGTCCATGTCTGTCAGAACAACACCTCCATAGCCCCTATCCTCAGTCCATGTCTGTCAGAACAACACCTCCATAGCCCCTATCCTCAGTCCATGTCTGTCAGAACAACACCTCCATAGCCCCTATCCTCAGTCCATGTCTGTCAGAACAGCACCTCCATAGCCCCTATCCTCAGTCCA
>NW_026600946.1:0-95979 GCF_029448725.1 Salvelinus fontinalis
CCCTTCGTCTGTTTTTCTGGCTTCGGTAAAAAATGTTAGAAGTTAGCAGATTCATTAACCTGTTTGGCGTGCAAGCCCGACCTCGGACCGAAAATGACACCCCTGCAGGGCGCGAAATTCAAAATCTATTTTTTTTAAATATTTAACTTTTACACATTAACAAGTCCAATACAGCATTTGAAAGATAAACATCTTGTCAATCCAGCCAACATGTCCGATTTTTTAAATGTTTTACAGAGAAAACACCACATATATTTATGTTAGCTCACCACCAAATACAAAAGTGGACAGACACGTATGAATTATGATTATGAAGTATGAATTATGATTGAAGTAGCATGCACAACCAACCGAAATAAACTAAAACCAACCTAAAGAGCCCAGAAAAAACGACCTCAGATGACAGTCATATAACATGTTACACAATAAATCTATGTTTTGTTCATAAAAAGTGCATATTTTAGCTATAAATCTGTTTTACATTGATGCTACCCAAAAATGCTAATACATAGCTACAGTCTGAATCCAGCCGGGAGTAGCCAGAGAAAATACATACACCAACGTCGGCTACTAATTACACCTCATAAAACATTTCAGAAAAACATATGGTGGATAACTAATGAAAGACAGATATCTTGTGAATACAGACAACATTTCCGATTTTTGAAGTGTTTTACAGCGAAAACACAATATATCGTTATATTAGCTAACATCATAAGCTAGCATAAGGCAGCATTGATTCTAGTCAAGCGCTAGCCTAGCATAGTTAGCAGAGTTAGCATTCAACAGTTCGACATATATATGAAAAAGCATCCCAAATTGGGTCTTATCTTTCTTGGTACTCCATCAGAATGTTGTAACGGGGTCCAATGTCCAGTAGAGTCTTTAGTTGGGTTCCAGAACGAATTATTTCCCTCTTTGGTTAGCTAGCACGGTAGCATTGCTGCGCCAGAAAGCGTTTCTTCAAAAAATTCTTCCGTCGTTTCACATCTAAAGTCCAGAATAAATTGCAATAATATAATTAAAGTATATTGAAAAAACATACTTTAGGATGATTTTGTGACATGTAGCAAATAATATCGTAGTCAGGCATCATATTCAACGTTATCTACCTTGTTCCAGAAGCCGAGATCAAATTATCCTTCGCGCCCGGATTTTTATTTTAACTGCGCAGGTCTCACAAGAAGTTCTGTTATTCAGTCCAGGGACGAGATATTCGACTCCTTTCAATTCTCACTTCCGCATTACAGTCTGACGAACGCCTCTGACGTGTTAATATGGTCCCAAGTCAAATGGCCTTTTATAGAGAAGGTCTTAAAGAGACACATCGCATTTTGGGAAACTCAATTCGGCTGGGAAAATGGCTGTAAAAATATTTCTGTTCGACTTAGAGAAACAATTCAAACCTTTTTAGAAACTACAGACTGTTATCTATCCAACAGTAGTAAATATATGCATATTGGAATGTAAAAAGTTTCTTAGGAGGCCGTTTGAAAATGTGCACACATTTTCCAGTTTTTTCAATATTCAGCGTGCAGCCATAACAGGTTAATGAATCTGCTAACTTCTGACATTTTTTACCGAAGCCAGAAAAACAGGCGAAGGGTTATAAAAATAGCTCTAGTTACAGATTGGTAGACCCGATTTGAAATCCGACTTGTTGTTTGAAAAGCTGAAGATTATTGGTAGATTTTATGTAGAAAACATTGTTTTCTGTAAAATGTCGGGAAAGGGGTCAAAACGGCAGTTGTTTGTGAAAGTTTAAAAAACACATGGTAGTGCATTTAGTAAAACTGCTGTAACGTAAATTCCATACTGAATAAACCTTCTCCGCATTTGACAAGCAGAGAAGTAGAGGGAAGTTTTAATCTAATATATTTTTGTCAAAGTCTTTGGTTTAGTGGTCAAAATGATAGTTGTTTTGAATTTAATGAATCTGCTAACTTCTGACATTTTTTACCGTAGCCATAAAAACATGCGAAGGGTTACAAAAATAGCTCTAGTTACACATTGGAAGACCCGATTTGAAATCCGACTTGTTGCTTGAAAAGCAGAAGATTAGGGGTAGATTTTATATAGAAAACATTGATTTCTGTAAAATGTTGGGAAAGGGGTCAAAACGGCAGTTTTTGTGAAAGTTGTTTTGAATTTAATGAATCTGCTAACTTCTGACATTTTTTACCGGAGCCATAAAAACAGGCGAAGGGTTGCAAAAATAGCTCTAGTTACAGATTGGTAGACCCGATTTGAAATCCGACTTGTTGCTTGAAAAGCAGAAGATTAGGGGTAGATTTTGTATAGAAAACATTGTTTTCTGTAAAATGTTGGGAAAGGGGTCAAAACGGCAGTTTTTGTGAAAGTTGTTTTGAATTTAATGAATCTGCTAACTTCTGACATTTTTTACCGGAGCCATAAAAACAGGCGAAGGGTTGCAAAAATAGCTCTAGTTACAGATTGGTAGACCCGATTTGAAATCCGACTTGTTGCTTGAAAAGCAGAAGATTAGGGGTAGATTTTGTATAGAAAACATTGTTTTCTGTAAAATGTTGGGAAAGGGGTCAAAACGGCAGTTTTTGTGAAAGTTGTTTTGAATTTAATGAATCTGCTAACTTCTGACATTTTTTACCGAAGCCAGAAAAACAGGCGAAGGGTTATAAAAATAGCTCTAGTTACAGATTGGTAGACCCGATTTGAAATCCGACTTGTTGCTTGAAAAGCTGAAGATTAGGGGTAGATTTTATATAGAAAACATTGTTTTCTGTAAAATGTTGGGAAAGTGGTCAAAACGGCAGTTGTTTGTGAAAGTTTAAAAAACACATGGTAGTGCATTTAGTAAAACTGCTGTAACGTAAATTCCATACTGAATAAACCTTCTCCGCATTTGACAAGCAGAGAAGTAGAGGGAAGTTTTAATCTAATATATTTTTGTCAAAGTCTTTGGTTTAGTGGTCAAAATGATAGTTGTTTTGAATTTAATGAATCTGCTAACTTCTGACATTTTTTACGGGAGCCATAAAAACAGGCGAAAGGTTACAAAAATAGCTCTAGTTACACATTGGAAGACCCGATTTGAAATCCGACTTGTTGCTTGAAAAGCAGAAGATTAGGGGTAGATTTTATATAGAAAACATTGATTTCTGTAAAATGTTGGGAAAGGGGTCAAAACGGCAGTTTTTGTGAAAGTTGTTTTGAATTTAATGAATCTGCTAACTTCTGACATTTTTTACCGGAGCCATAAAAACAGGCGAAGGGTTGCAAAAATAGCTCTAGTTACAGATTGGTAGACCCGATTTGAAATCCGACTTGTTGCTTGAAAAGCAGAAGATTAGGGGTAGATTTTGTATAGAAAACATTGTTTTCTGTAAAATGTTGGGAAAGGGGTCAAAACGGCAGTTTTTGTGAAAGTTGTTTTGAATTTAATGAATCTGCTAACTTCTGACATTTTTTACCGGAGCCATAAAAACAGGCGAAGGGTTGCAAAAATAGCTCTAGTTACAGATTGGTAGACCCGATTTGAAATCCGACTTGTTGCTTGAAAAGCAGAAGATTAGGGGTAGATTTTGTATAGAAAACATTGTTTTCTGTAAAATGTTGGGAAAGGGGTCAAAACGGCAGTTTTTGTGAAAGTTGTTTTGAATTTAATGAATCTGCTAACTTCTGACATTTTTTACCGAAGCCAGAAAAACAGGCGAAGGGTTATAAAAATAGCTCTAGTTACAGATTGGTAGACCCGATTTGAAATCCGACTTGTTGCTTGAAAAGCTGAAGATTAGGGGTAGATTTTATATAGAAAACATTTTTTTCTGTAAAATGTTGGGAAAGTGGTCAAAACGGCAGTTGTTTGTGAAAGTTTAAAAAGCACATGGTAGTGCATTTAGTAAAACTGCTGTAACGTAAATTCCATACTGAATAAACCTTCTCCGCATTTGACAAGCAGAGAAGTAGAGGGAAGTTTTAATCTAATATATTTTTGTCAAAGTCTTTGGTTTAGTGGTCAAAATGATAGTTGTTTTGAATTTAATGAATCTGCTAACTTCTGACATTTTTTACCGGAGCCATAAAAACAGGCGAAGGGTTACAAAAATAGCTCTAGTTACACATTGGAAGACCCGATTTGAAATCCGACTTGTTGCTTGAAAAGCAGAAGATTAGGGGTAGATTTTATATAGAAAACATTGATTTCTGTAAAATGTTGGGAAAGGGGTCAAAACGGCAGTTTTTGTGAAAGTTGTTTTGAATTTAAATTCAAAACAACTTTCACAAAAACTGCCGTTTTGACCCCTTTCCCAACATTTTACAGAAAACAATGTTTTCTATACAAAATCTACCCCTAATCTTCTGCTTTTCAAGCAACAAGTCGGATTTCAAATCGGGTCTACCAATCTGTAACTAGAGCTATTTTTGCAACCCTTCGCCTGTTTTTATGGCTCCGGTAAAAAATGTCAGAAGTTAGCAGATTCATTAAATTCAAAACAACTTTCACAAAAACTGCCGTTTTGACCCCTTTCCCAACATTTTACAGAAAACAATGTTTTCTATACAAAATCTACCCCTAATCTTCTGCTTTTCAAGCAACAAGTCGGATTTCAAATCGGGTCTACCAATCTGTAACTAGAGCTATTTTTGCAACCCTTCGCCTGTTTTTATGGCTTCGGTAAAAAATGTCAGAAGTTAGCAGATTCATTAAATTCAAAACAACTTTCACAAAAACTGCCGTTTTGACCCCTTTCCCAACATTTTACAGAAAACAATGTTTTCTATATAAAATCTACCCCTAATCTTCTGCTTTTCAAGCAACAAGTCGGATTTCAAATCGGGTCTTCCAATGTGTAACTAGAGCTATTTTTGTAACCCTTCGCCTGATTTTATGGCTTCGGTAAAAAATGTCAGAAGTTAGCAGATTCATTAAATTCAAAACAACTATCATTTTGACCACTAAACCAAAGACTTTGACAAAAATATATTAGATTAAAACTTCCCTCCACTTCTCTGCTTGTCAAATGCGGAGAAGGTTTATTCAGTATGGAATTTACGTTACAGCAGTTTTACTAAATGCACTACCATGTGTTTTTTAAACTTTCACAAACAACTGCCGTTTTGACCCCTTTCCCGACATTTTACAGAAAACAATGTTTTCTACATAAAATCTACCAATAATCTTCAGCTTTTCAAACAACAAGTCGGATTTCAAATCGGGTCTACCAATCTGTAACTAGAGCTATTTTTGCAACCCTTCGCCTGTTTTTATGGCTCCGGTAAAAAATGTCAGAAGTTAGCAGATTCATTAAATTCAAAACAACTTTCACAAAAACTGCCGTTTTGACCCCTTTCCCAACATTTTACAGAAATCAATGTTTTCTATATAAAATCTACCCCTAATCTTCTGCTTTTCAAGCAACAAGTCGGATTTCAAATCGGGTCTTCCAATGTGTAACTAGAGCTATTTTTGTAACCCTTCGCCTGATTTTATGGCTTCGGTAAAAAATGTCAGAAGTTAGCAGATTCATTAAATTCAAAACAACTATCATTTTGACCACTAAACCAAAGACTTTGACAAAAATATATTAGATTAAAACTTCCCTCCACTTCTCTGCTTGTCAAATGCGGAGAAGGTTTATTCAGTATGGAATTTACGTTACAGCAGTTTTACTAAATGCACTACCATGTGTTTTTTAAACTTTCACAAACAACTGCCGTTTTGACCACTTTCCCAACATTTTACAGAAAAAAATGTTTTCTATATAAAATCTACCCCTAATCTTCAGCTTTTCAAGCAACAAGTCGGATTTCAAATCGGGTCTACCAATCTGTAACTAGAGCTATTTTTATAACCCTTCGCCTGTTTTTCTGGCTTCGGTAAAAAATGTCAGAAGTTAGCAGATTCATTAAATTCAAAACAACTTTCACAAAAACTGCCGTTTTGACCCCTTTCCCAACATTTTACAGAAAACAATGTTTTCTATACAAAATCTACCCCTAATCTTCTGCTTTTCAAGCAACAAGTCGGATTTCAAATCGGGTCTACCAATCTGTAACTAGAGCTATTTTTGCAACCCTTCGCCTGTTTTTATGGCTCCGGTAAAAAATGTCAGAAGTTAGCAGATTCATTAAATTCAAAACAACTTTCACAAAAACTGCCGTTTTGACCCCTTTCCCAACATTTTACAGAAAACAATGTTTTCTATATAAAATCTACCCCTAATCTTCTGCTTTTCAAGCAACAAGTCGGATTTCAAATCGGGTCTTCCAATGTGTAACTAGAGCTATTTTTGTAACCCTTCGCCTGATTTTATGGCTTCGGTAAAAAATGTCAGAAGTTAGCAGATTCATTAAATTCAAAACAACTATCATTTTGACCACTAAACCAAAGACTTTGACAAAAATATATTAGATTAAAACTTCCCTCCACTTCTCTGCTTGTCAAATGCGGAGAAGGTTTATTCAGTATGGAATTTACGTTACAGCAGTTTTACTAAATGCACTACCATGTGTTTTTTAAACTTTCACAAACAACTGCCGTTTTGACCCCTTTCCCGACATTTTACAGAAAACAATGTTTTCTACATAAAATCTACCAATAATCTTCAGCTTTTCAAACAACAAGTCGGATTTCAAATCGGGTCTACCAATCTGTAACTAGAGCTATTTTTGCAACCCTTCGCCTGTTTTTATGGCTCCGGTAAAAAATGTCAGAAGTTAGCAGATTCATTAAATTCAAAACAACTTTCACAAAAACTGCCGTTTTGACCCCTTTCCCAACATTTTACAGAAATCAATGTTTTCTATATAAAATCTACCCCTAATCTTCTGCTTTTCAAGCAACAAGTCGGATTTCAAATCGGGTCTTCCAATGTGTAACTAGAGCTATTTTTGTAACCCTTCGCCTGATTTTATGGCTTCGGTAAAAAATGTCAGAAGTTAGCAGATTCATTAAATTCAAAACAACTATCATTTTGACCACTAAACCAAAGACTTTGACAAAAATATATTAGATTAAAACTTCCCTCCACTTCTCTGCTTGTCAAATGCGGAGAAGGTTTATTCAGTATGGAATTTACGTTACAGCAGTTTTACTAAATGCACTACCATGTGTTTTTTAAACTTTCACAAACAACTGCCGTTTTGACCACTTTCCCAACATTTTACAGAAAAAAATGTTTTCTATATAAAATCTACCCCTAATCTTCAGCTTTTCAAGCAACAAGTCGGATTTCAAATCGGGTCTACCAATCTGTAACTAGAGCTATTTTTATAACCCTTCGCCTGTTTTTCTGGCTTCGGTAAAAAATGTCAGAAGTTAGCAGATTCATTAAATTCAAAACAACTTTCACAAAAACTGCCGTTTTGACCCCTTTCCCAACATTTTACAGAAAACAATGTTTTCTATACAAAATCTACCCCTAATCTTCTGCTTTTCAAGCAACAAGTCGGATTTCAAATCGGGTCTACCAATCTGTAACTAGAGCTATTTTTGCAACCCTTCGCCTGTTTTTATGGCTCCGGTAAAAAATGTCAGAAGTTAGCAGATTCATTAAATTCAAAACAACTATCATTTTGACCACTAAACCAAAGACTTTGACAAAAATATATTAGATTAAAACTTCCCTCCACTTCTCTGCTTGTCAAATGCGGAGAAGGTTTATTCAGTATGGAATTTACGTTACAGCAGTTTTACTAAATGCACTACCATGTGTTTTTTAAACTTTCACAAACAACTGCCGTTTTGACCCCTTTCCCGACATTTTACAGAAAACAATGTTTTCTACATAAAATCTACCAATAATCTTCAGCTTTTCAAACAACAAGTCGGATTTCAAATCGGGTCTACCAATCTGTAACTAGAGCTATTTTTGCAACCCTTCGCCTGTTTTTATGGCTCCGGTAAAAAATGTCAGAAGTTAGCAGATTCATTAAATTCAAAACAACTATCATTTTGACCACTAAACCAAAGACTTTGACAAAAATATATTAGATTAAAACTTCCCTCTACTTCTCTGCTTGTCAAATGCGGAGAAGGTTTATTCAGTATGGAATTTACGTTACAGCAGTTTTACTAAATGCACTACCATGTGTTTTTTAAACTTTCACAAACAACTGCCGTTTTGACCACTTTCCCAACATTTTACAGAAAACAATGTTTTCTACATAAAATCTACCAATAATCTTCAGCTTTTCAAACAACAAGTCGGATTTCAAATCGGGTCTACCAATCTGTAACTAGAGCTATTTTTGCAACCCTTCGCCTGTTTTTATGGCTCCGGTAAAAAATGTCAGAAGTTAGCAGATTCATTAAATTCAAAACAACTTTCACAAAAACTGCCGTTTTGACCCCTTTCCCAACATTTTACAGAAATCAATGTTTTCTATATAAAATCTACCCCTAATCTTCTGCTTTTCAAGCAACAAGTCGGATTTCAAATCGGGTCTTCCAATGTGTAACTAGAGCTATTTTTGTAACCCTTCGCCTGATTTTATGGCTTCGGTAAAAAATGTCAGAAGTTAGCAGATTCATTAAATTCAAAACAACTATCATTTTGACCACTAAACCAAAGACTTTGACAAAAATATATTAGATTAAAGCTTCCCTCCACTTCTCTGCTTGTCAAATGCGGAGAAGGTTTATTCAGTATGGAATTTACGTTACAGCAGTTTTACTAAATGCACTACCATGTGTTTTTTAAACTTTCACAAACAACTGCCGTTTTGACCCCTTTCCCGACATTTTACAGAAAACAATGTTTTCTACATAAAATCTACCAATAATCTTCAGCTTTTCAAACAACAAGTCGGATTTCAAATCGGGTCTACCAATCTGTAACTAGAGCTATTTTTATAACCCTTCGCCTGTTTTTATGGCTCCGGTAAAAAATGTCAGAAGTTAGCAGATTCATTAAATTCAAAACAACTTTCACAAAAACTGCCGTTTTGACCCCTTTCCCAACATTTTACAGAAATCAATGTTTTCTATATAAAATCTACTCCTAATCTTCTGCTTTTCAAGCAACAAGTCGGATTTCAAATCGGGTCTTCCAATGTGTAACTAGAGCTATTTTTGTAACCCTTCGCCTGTTTTTATGGCTCCGGTAAAAAATGTCAGAAGTTAGCAGATTCATTAAATTCAAAACAACTATCATTTTGACCACTAAACCAAAGACTTTGACAAAAATATATTAGATTAAAACTTCCCTCTACTTCTCTGCTTGTCAAATGCGGAGAAGGTTTATTCAGTATGGAATTTACGTTACAGCAGTTTTACTAAATGCACTACCATGTGTTTTTTAAACTTTCACAAACAACTGCCGTTTTGACCCCTTTCCCGACATTTTACAGAAAACAATGTTTTCTACATAAAATCTACCAATAATCTTCAGCTTTTCAAACAACAAGTCGGATTTCAAATCGGGTCTACCAATCTGTAACTAGAGCTATTTTTGCAACCCTTCGCCTGTTTTTATGGCTCCGGTAAAAAATGTCAGAAGTTAGCAGATTCATTAAATTCAAAACAACTTTCACAAAAACTGCCGTTTTGACCCCTTTCCCAACATTTTACAGAAATCAATGTTTTCTATATAAAATCTACCCCTAATCTTCTGCTTTTCAAGCAACAAGTCGGATTTCAAATCGGGTCTTCCAATGTGTAACTAGAGCTATTTTTGTAACCCTTCGCCTGTTTTTATGGCTCCGGTAAAAAATGTCAGAAGTTAGCAGATTCATTAAATTCAAAACAACTTTCACAAAAACTGCCGTTTTGACCCCTTTCCCAACATTTTACAGAAATCAATGTTTTCTATATAAAATCTACCCCTAATCTTCTGCTTTTCAAGCAACAAGTCGGATTTCAAATCGGGTCTTCCAATGTGTAACTAGAGCTATTTTTGTAACCCTTCGCCTGATTTTATGGCTTCGGTAAAAAATGTCAGAAGTTAGCAGATTCATTAAATTCAAAACAACTATCATTTTGACCACTAAACCAAAGACTTTGACAAAAATATATTAGATTAAAACTTCCCTCCACTTCTCTGCTTGTCAAATGCGGAGAAGGTTTATTCAGTATGGAATTTACGTTACAGCAGTTTTACTAAATGCACTACCATGTGTTTTTTAAACTTTCACAAACAACTGCCGTTTTGACCACTTTCCCAACATTTTACAGAAAAAAATGTTTTCTATATAAAATCTACCCCTAATCTTCAGCTTTTCAAGCAACAAGTCGGATTTCAAATCGGGTCTACCAATCTGTAACTAGAGCTATTTTTATAACCCTTCGCCTGTTTTTCTGGCTTCGGTAAAAAATGTCAGAAGTTAGCAGATTCATTAAATTCAAAACAACTTTCACAAAAACTGCCGTTTTGACCCCTTTCCCAACATTTTACAGAAAACAATGTTTTCTATACAAAATCTACCCCTAATCTTCTGCTTTTCAAGCAACAAGTCGGATTTCAAATCGGGTCTACCAATCTGTAACTAGAGCTATTTTTGCAACCCTTCGCCTGTTTTTATGGCTCCGGTAAAAAATGTCAGAAGTTAGCAGATTCATTAAATTCAAAACAACTTTCACAAAAACTGCCGTTTTGACCCCTTTCCCAACATTTTACAGAAAACAATGTTTTCTATATAAAATCTACCCCTAATCTTCTGCTTTTCAAGCAACAAGTCGGATTTCAAATCGGGTCTTCCAATGTGTAACTAGAGCTATTTTTGTAACCCTTCGCCTGATTTTATGGCTTCGGTAAAAAATGTCAGAAGTTAGCAGATTCATTAAATTCAAAACAACTATCATTTTGACCACTAAACCAAAGACTTTGACAAAAATATATTAGATTAAAACTTCCCTCCACTTCTCTGCTTGTCAAATGCGGAGAAGGTTTATTCAGTATGGAATTTACGTTACAGCAGTTTTACTAAATGCACTACCATGTGTTTTTTAAACTTTCACAAACAACTGCCGTTTTGACCCCTTTCCCGACATTTTACAGAAAACAATGTTTTCTACATAAAATCTACCAATAATCTTCAGCTTTTCAAACAACAAGTCGGATTTCAAATCGGGTCTACCAATCTGTAACTAGAGCTATTTTTATAACCCTTCGCCTGTTTTTATGGCTCCGGTAAAAAATGTCAGAAGTTAGCAGATTCATTAAATTCAAAACAACTTTCACAAAAACTGCCGTTTTGACCCCTTTCCCAACATTTTACAGAAATCAATGTTTTCTATATAAAATCTACTCCTAATCTTCTGCTTTTCAAGCAACAAGTCGGATTTCAAATCGGGTCTTCCAATGTGTAACTAGAGCTATTTTTGTAACCCTTCGCCTGTTTTTATGGCTCCGGTAAAAAATGTCAGAAGTTAGCAGATTCATTAAATTCAAAACAACTATCATTTTGACCACTAAACCAAAGACTTTGACAAAAATATATTAGATTAAAACTTCCCTCTACTTCTCTGCTTGTCAAATGCGGAGAAGGTTTATTCAGTATGGAATTTACGTTACAGCAGTTTTACTAAATGCACTACCATGTGTTTTTTAAACTTTCACAAACAACTGCCGTTTTGACCCCTTTCCCGACATTTTACAGAAAACAATGTTTTCTACATAAAATCTACCAATAATCTTCAGCTTTTCAAACAACAAGTCGGATTTCAAATCGGGTCTACCAATCTGTAACTAGAGCTATTTTTGCAACCCTTCGCCTGTTTTTATGGCTCCGGTAAAAAATGTCAGAAGTTAGCAGATTCATTAAATTCAAAACAACTTTCACAAAAACTGCCGTTTTGACCCCTTTCCCAACATTTTACAGAAATCAATGTTTTCTATATAAAATCTACCCCTAATCTTCTGCTTTTCAAGCAACAAGTCGGATTTCAAATCGGGTCTTCCAATGTGTAACTAGAGCTATTTTTGTAACCCTTCGCCTGTTTTTATGGCTCCGGTAAAAAATGTCAGAAGTTAGCAGATTCATTAAATTCAAAACAACTATCATTTTGACCACTAAACCAAAGACTTTGACAAAAATATATTAGATTAAAACTTCCCTCTACTTCTCTGCTTGTCAAATGCGGAGAAGGTTTATTCAGTATGGAATTTACGTTACAGCAGTTTTACTAAATGCACTACCATGTGTTTTTTAAACTTTCACAAACAACTGCCGTTTTGACCACTTTCCCAACATTTTACAGAAAACAATGTTTTCTATATAAAATCTACCCCTAATCTTCAGCTTTTCAAGCAACAAGTCGGATTTCAAATCGGGTCTACCAATCTGTAACTAGAGCTATTTTTATAACCCTTCGCCTGTTTTTCTGGCTTCGGTAAAAAATGTCAGAAGTTAGCAGATTCATTAAATTCAAAACAACTTTCACAAAAACTGCCGTTTTGACCCCTTTCCCAACATTTTACAGAAAACAATGTTTTCTATACAAAATCTACCCCTAATCTTCTGCTTTTCAAGCAACAAGTCGGATTTCAAATCGGGTCTACCAATCTGTAACTAGAGCTATTTTTGCAACCCTTCGCCTGTTTTTATGGCTCCGGTAAAAAATGTCAGAAGTTAGCAGATTCATTAAATTCAAAACAACTTTCACAAAAACTGCCGTTTTGACCCCTTTCCCAACATTTTACAGAAAACAATGTTTTCTATACAAAATCTACCCCTAATCTTCTGCTTTTCAAGCAACAAGTCGGATTTCAAATCGGGTCTACCAATCTGTAACTAGAGCTATTTTTGCAACCCTTCGCCTGTTTTTATGGCTCCGGTAAAAAATGTCAGAAGTTAGCAGATTCATTAAATTCAAAACAACTTTCACAAAAACTGCCGTTTTGACCCCTTTCCCAACATTTTACAGAAAACAATGTTTTCTATACAAAATCTACCCCTAATCTTCTGCTTTTCAAGCAACAAGTCGGATTTCAAATCGGGTCTACCAATCTGTAACTAGAGCTATTTTTGCAACCCTTCGCCTGTTTTTATGGCTCCGGTAAAAAATGTCAGAAGTTAGCAGATTCATTAAATTCAAAACAACTATCATTTTGACCACTAAACCAAAGACTTTGACAAAAATATATTAGATTAAAACTTCCCTCCACTTCTCTGCTTGTCAAATGCGGAGAAGGTTTATTCAGTATGGAATTTACGTTACAGCAGTTTTACTAAATGCACTACCATGTGTTTTTTAAACTTTCACAAACAACTGCCGTTTTGACCCCTTTCCCGACATTTTACAGAAAACAATGTTTTCTACATAAAATCTACCAATAATCTTCAGCTTTTCAAACAACAAGTCGGATTTCAAATCGGGTCTACCAATCTGTAACTAGAGCTATTTTTGCAACCCTTCGCCTGTTTTTATGGCTCCGGTAAAAAATGTCAGAAGTTAGCAGATTCATTAAATTCAAAACAACTTTCACAAAAACTGCCGTTTTGACCCCTTTCCCAACATTTTACAGAAATCAATGTTTTCTATATAAAATCTACCCCTAATCTTCTGCTTTTCAAGCAACAAGTCGGATTTCAAATCGGGTCTTCCAATGTGTAACTAGAGCTATTTTTGTAACCCTTCGCCTGTTTTTATGGCTCCGGTAAAAAATGTCAGAAGTTAGCAGATTCATTAAATTCAAAACAACTATCATTTTGACCACTAAACCAAAGACTTTGACAAAAATATATTAGATTAAAACTTCCCTCTACTTCTCTGCTTGTCAAATGCGGAGAAGGTTTATTCAGTATGGAATTTACGTTACAGCAGTTTTACTAAATGCACTACCATGTGTTTTTTAAACTTTCACAAACAACTGCCGTTTTGACCCCTTTCCCAACATTTTACAGAAAACAATGTTTTCTATATAAAATCTACCCCTAATCTTCAGCTTTTCAAGCAACAAGTCGGATTTCAAATCGGGTCTACCAATCTGTAACTAGAGCTATTTTTATAACCCTTCGCCTGTTTTTCTGGCTTCGGTAAAAAATGTCAGAAGTTAGCAGATTCATTAAATTCAAAACAACTTTCACAAAAACTGCCGTTTTGACCCCTTTCCCAACATTTTACAGAAAACAATGTTTTCTATACAAAATCTACCCCTAATCTTCTGCTTTTCAAGCAACAAGTCGGATTTCAAATCGGGTCTACCAATCTGTAACTAGAGCTATTTTTGCAACCCTTCGCCTGTTTTTATGGCTCCGGTAAAAAATGTCAGAAGTTAGCAGATTCATTAAATTCAAAACAACTATCATTTTGACCACTAAACCAAAGACTTTGACAAAAATATATTAGATTAAAACTTCCCTCCACTTCTCTGCTTGTCAAATGCGGAGAAGGTTTATTCAGTATGGAATTTACGTTACAGTAGTTTTACTAAATGCACTACCATGTGTTTTTTAAACTTTCACAAACAACTGCCGTTTTGACCCCTTTCCCGACATTTTACAGAAAACAATGTTTTCTACATAAAATCTACCAATAATCTTCAGCTTTTCAAACAACAAGTCGGATTTCAAATCGGGTCTACCAATCTGTAACTAGAGCTATTTTTGCAACCCTTCGCCTGTTTTTATGGCTCCGGTAAAAAATGTCAGAAGTTAGCAGATTCATTAAATTCAAAACAACTTTCACAAAAACTGCCGTTTTGACCCCTTTCCCAACATTTTACAGAAATCAATGTTTTCTATATAAAATCTACCCCTAATCTTCTGCTTTTCAAGCAACAAGTCGGATTTCAAATCGGGTCTTCCAATGTGTAACTAGAGCTATTTTTGTAACCCTTCGCCTGTTTTTATGGCTCCGGTAAAAAATGTCAGAAGTTAGCAGATTCATTAAATTCAAAACAACTATCATTTTGACCACTAAACCAAAGACTTTGACAAAAATATATTAGATTAAAACTTCCCTCTACTTCTCTGCTTGTCAAATGCGGAGGTTTATTCAGTATGGAATTTACGTTACAGCAGTTTTACTAAATGCACTACCATGTGTTTTTTAAACTTTCACAAACAACTGCCGTTTTGACCACTTTCCCAACATTTTACAGAAAACAATGTTTTCTATACAAAATCTACCCCTAATCTTCTGCTTTTCAAGCAACAAGTCGGATTTCAAATCGGGTCTACCAATCTGTAACTAGAGCTATTTTTGCAACCCTTCGCCTGTTTTTATGGCTCCGGTAAAAAATGTCAGAAGTTAGCAGATTCATTAAATTCAAAACAACTTTCACAAAAACTGCCGTTTTGACCCCTTTCCCAACATTTTACAGAAAACAATGTTTTCTATACAAAATCTACCCCTAATCTTCTGCTTTTCAAGCAACAAGTCGGATTTCAAATCGGGTCTACCAATCTGTAACTAGAGCTATTTTTGCAACCCTTCGCCTGTTTTTATGGCTCCGGTAAAAAATGTCAGAAGTTAGCAGATTCATTAAATTCAAAACAACTTTCACAAAAACTGCCGTTTTGACCCCTTTCCCAACATTTTACAGAAAACAATGTTTTCTATACAAAATCTACCCCTAATCTTCTGCTTTTCAAGCAACAAGTCGGATTTCAAATCGGGCCTACCAATCTGTAACTAGAGCTATTTTTGCAACCCTTCGCCTGTTTTTATGGCTCCGGTAAAAAATGTCAGAAGTTAGCAGATTCATTAAATTCAAAACAACTTTCACAAACAACTGCCGTTTTGACCCCTTTCCCGACATTTTACAGAAAACAATGTTTTCTACATAAAATCTACCAATAATCTTCAGCTTTTCAAACAACAAGTCGGATTTCAAATCGGGTCTTCCAATGTGTAACTAGAGCTATTTTTGTAACCCTTCGCCTGTTTTTATGGCTCCGGTAAAAAATGTCAGAAGTTAGCAGATTCATTAAATTCAAAACAACTTTCACAAAAACTGCCGTTTTGACCCCTTTCCCAACATTTTACAGAAATCAATGTTTTCTATATAAAATCTACCCCTAATCTTCTGCTTTTCAAGCAACAAGTCGGATTTCAAATCGGGCCTACCAATCTGTAACTAGAGCTATTTTTGCAACCCTTCGCCTGTTTTTATGGCTCCGGTAAAAAATGTCAGAAGTTAGCAGATTCATTAAATTCAAAACAACTTTCACAAAAACTGCCGTTTTGACCCCTTTCCCAACATTTTACAGAAAACAATGTTTTCTATATAAAATCTACCCCTAATCTTCTGCTTTTCAAGCAACAAGTCGGATTTCAAATCGGGTCTTCCAATGTGTAACTAGAGCTATTTTTGTAACCCTTCGCCTGATTTTATGGCTTCGGTAAAAAATGTCAGAAGTTAGCAGATTCATTAAATTCAAAACAACTATCATTTTGACCACTAAACCAAAGACTTTGACAAAAATATATTAGATTAAAACTTCCCTCCACTTCTCTGCTTGTCAAATGCGGAGAAGGTTTATTCAGTATGGAATTTACGTTACAGCAGTTTTACTAAATGCACTACCATGTGTTTTTTAAACTTTCACAAACAACTGCCGTTTTGACCCCTTTCCCGACATTTTACAGAAAACAATGTTTTCTACATAAAATCTACCAATAATCTTCAGCTTTTCAAACAACAAGTCGGATTTCAAATCGGGTCTTCCAATGTGTAACTAGAGCTATTTTTGTAACCCTTCGCCTGTTTTTATGGCTCCGGTAAAAAATGTCAGAAGTTAGCAGATTCATTAAATTCAAAACAACTATCATTTTGACCACTAAACCAAAGACTTTGACAAAAATATATTAGATTAAAACTTCCCTCTACTTCTCTGCTTGTCAAATGCGGAGAAGGTTTATTCAGTATGGAATTTACGTTACAGCAGTTTTACTAAATGCACTACCATGTGTTTTTTAAACTTTCACAAACAACTGCCGTTTTGACCACTTTCCCAACATTTTACAGAAAACAATGTTTTCTATATAAAATCTACCCCTAATCTTCAGCTTTTCAAGCAACAAGTCGGATTTCAAATCGGGTCTACCAATCTGTAACTAGAGCTATTTTTATAACCCTTCGCCTGTTTTTCTGGCTTCGGTAAAAAATGTCAGAAGTTAGCAGATTCATTAAATTCAAAACAACTTTCACAAAAACTGCCTTTTTTACCCCTTTCCCAACATTTTACAGAAAACAATGTTTTCTATACAAAATCTACCAATAATCTTCAGCTTTTCAAACAACAAGTCGGATTTCAAATCGGGTCTTCCAATGTGTAACTAGAGCTATTTTTGTAACCCTTCGCCTGTTTTTATGGCTCCGGTAAAAAATGTCAGAAGTTAGCAGATTCATTAAATTCAAAACAACTATCATTTTGACCACTAAACCAAAGACTTTGACAAAAATATATTAGATTAAAACTTCCCTCTACTTCTCTGCTTGTCAAATGCGGAGGTTTATTCAGTATGGAATTTACGTTACAGCAGTTTTACTAAATGCACTACCATGTGTTTTTTAAACTTTCACAAACAACTGCCGTTTTGACCACTTTCCCAACATTTTACAGAAAACAATGTTTTCTATACAAAATCTACCCCTAATCTTCTGCTTTTCAAGCAACAAGTCGGATTTCAAATCGGGTCTACCAATCTGTAACTAGAGCTATTTTTGCAACCCTTCGCCTGTTTTTATGGCTCCGGTAAAAAATGTCAGAAGTTAGCAGATTCATTAAATTCAAAACAACTTTCACAAAAACTGCCGTTTTGACCCCTTTCCCAACATTTTACAGAAAACAATGTTTTCTATACAAAATCTACCCCTAATCTTCTGCTTTTCAAGCAACAAGTCGGATTTCAAATCGGGTCTACCAATCTGTAACTAGAGCTATTTTTGCAACCCTTCGCCTGTTTTTATGGCTCCGGTAAAAAATGTCAGAAGTTAGCAGATTCATTAAATTCAAAACAACTTTCACAAAAACTGCCGTTTTGACCCCTTTCCCAACATTTTACAGAAAACAATGTTTTCTATACAAAATCTACCCCTAATCTTCTGCTTTTCAAGCAACAAGTCGGATTTCAAATCGGGTCTACCAATCTGTAACTAGAGCTATTTTTGCAACCCTTCGCCTGTTTTTATGGCTCCGGTAAAAAATGTCAGAAGTTAGCAGATTCATTAAATTCAAAACAACTTTCACAAAAACTGCCGTTTTGACCCCTTTCCCAACATTTTACAGAAAACAATGTTTTCTATATAAAATCTACCCCTAATCTTCTGCTTTTCAAGCAACAAGTCGGATTTCAAATCGGGTCTTCCAATGTGTAACTAGAGCTATTTTTGTAACCCTTCGCCTGATTTTATGGCTTCGGTAAAAAATGTCAGAAGTTAGCAGATTCATTAAATTCAAAACAACTATCATTTTGACCACTAAACCAAAGACTTTGACAAAAATATATTAGATTAAAACTTCCCTCCACTTCTCTGCTTGTCAAATGCGGAGAAGGTTTATTCAGTATGGAATTTACGTTACAGCAGTTTTACTAAATGCACTACCATGTGTTTTTTAAACTTTCACAAACAACTGCCGTTTTGACCCCTTTCCCGACATTTTACAGAAAACAATGTTTTCTACATAAAATCTACCAATAATCTTCAGCTTTTCAAACAACAAGTCGGATTTCAAATCGGGTCTTCCAATGTGTAACTAGAGCTATTTTTGTAACCCTTCGCCTGTTTTTATGGCTCCGGTAAAAAATGTCAGAAGTTAGCAGATTCATTAAATTCAAAACAACTATCATTTTGACCACTAAACCAAAGACTTTGACAAAAATATATTAGATTAAAACTTCCCTCTACTTCTCTGCTTGTCAAATGCGGAGAAGGTTTATTCAGTATGGAATTTACGTTACAGCAGTTTTACTAAATGCACTACCATGTGTTTTTTAAACTTTCACAAACAACTGCCGTTTTGACCACTTTCCCAACATTTTACAGAAAACAATGTTTTCTATATAAAATCTACCCCTAATCTTCAGCTTTTCAAGCAACAAGTCGGATTCCAAATCGGGTCTACCAATCTGTAACTAGAGCTATTTTTATAACCCTTCGCCTGTTTTTCTGGCTTCGGTAAAAAATGTCAGAAGTTAGCAGATTCATTAAATTCAAAACAACTTTCACAAAAACTGCCGTTTTGACCCCTTTCCCAACATTTTACAGAAAACAATGTTTTCTATATAAAATCTACCCCTAATCTTCTGCTTTTCAAGCAACAAGTCGGATTTCAAATCGGGTCTTCCAATGTGTAACTAGAGCTATTTTTGTAACCCTTCGCCTGATTTTATGGCTTCGGTAAAAAATGTCAGAAGTTAGCAGATTCATTAAATTCAAAACAACTTTCACAAGAACTGCCTTTTTTACCCCTTTCCCAACATTTTACAGAAAACAATGTTTTCTATACAAAATCTACCCCTAATCTTCTGCTTTTCAAGCAACAAGTCGGATTTCAAATCGGGTCTACCAATCTGTAACTAGAGCTATTTTTGCAACCCTTCGCCTGTTTTTATGGCTCCGGTAAAAAATGTCAGAAGTTAGCAGATTCATTAAATTCAAAACAACTATCATTTTGACCACTAAACCAAAGACTTTGACAAAAATATATTAGATTAAAACTTCCCTCCACTTCTCTGCTTGTCAAATGCGGAGAAGGTTTATTCAGTATGGAATTTACGTTACAGCAGTTTTACTAAATGCACTACCATGTGTTTTTTAAACTTTCACAAACAACTGCCGTTTTGACCCCTTTCCCGACATTTTACAGAAAACAATGTTTTCTACATAAAATCTACCAATAATCTTCAGCTTTTCAAACAACAAGTCGGATTTCAAATCGGGTCTACCAATCTGTAACTAGAGCTATTTTTGCAACCCTTCGCCTGTTTTTATGGCTCCGGTAAAAAATGTCAGAAGTTAGCAGATTCATTAAATTCAAAACAACTTTCACAAAAACTGCCGTTTTGACCCCTTTCCCAACATTTTACAGAAATCAATGTTTTCTATATAAAATCTACCCCTAATCTTCTGCTTTTCAAGCAACAAGTCGGATTTCAAATCGGGTCTTCCAATGTGTAACTAGAGCTATTTTTGTAACCCTTCGCCTGTTTTTATGGCTCCGGTAAAAAATGTCAGAAGTTAGCAGATTCATTAAATTCAAAACAACTATCATTTTGACCACTAAACCAAAGACTTTGACAAAAATATATTAGATTAAAACTTCCCTCTACTTCTCTGCTTGTCAAATGCGGAGAAGGTTTATTCAGTATGGAATTTACGTTACAGCAGTTTTACTAAATGCACTACCATGTGTTTTTTAAACTTTCACAAACAACTGCCGTTTTGACCACTTTCCCAACATTTTACAGAAAACAATGTTTTCTATATAAAATCTACCCCTAATCTTCAGCTTTTCAAGCAACAAGTCGGATTTCAAATCGGGTCTACCAATCTGTAACTAGAGCTATTTTTATAACCCTTCGCCTGTTTTTCTGGCTTCGGTAAAAAATGTCAGAAGTTAGCAGATTCATTAAATTCAAAACAACTTTCACAAAAACTGCCGTTTTGACCCCTTTCCCAACATTTTACAGAAAACAATGTTTTCTATACAAAATCTACCCCTAATCTTCTGCTTTTCAAGCAACAAGTCGGATTTCAAATCGGGTCTACCAATCTGTAACTAGAGCTATTTTTGCAACCCTTCGCCTGTTTTTATGGCTCCGGTAAAAAATGTCAGAAGTTAGCAGATTCATTAAATTCAAAACAACTTTCACAAAAACTGCCGTTTTGACCCCTTTCCCAACATTTTACAGAAAACAATGTTTTCTATACAAAATCTACCCCTAATCTTCTGCTTTTCAAGCAACAAGTCGGATTTCAAATCGGGTCTACCAATCTGTAACTAGAGCTATTTTTGCAACCCTTCGCCTGTTTTTATGGCTCCGGTAAAAAATGTCAGAAGTTAGCAGATTCATTAAATTCAAAACAACTTTCACAAAAACTGCCGTTTTGACCCCTTTCCCAACATTTTACAGAAAACAATGTTTTCTATATAAAATCTACCCCTAATCTTCTGCTTTTCAAGCAACAAGTCGGATTTCAAATCGGGTCTTCCAATGTGTAACTAGAGCTATTTTTGTAACCCTTCGCCTGATTTTATGGCTTCGGTAAAAAATGTCAGAAGTTAGCAGATTCATTAAATTCAAAACAACTATCATTTTGACCACTAAACCAAAGACTTTGACAAAAATATATTAGATTAAAACTTCCCTCCACTTCTCTGCTTGTCAAATGCGGAGAAGGTTTATTCAGTATGGAATTTACGTTACAGCAGTTTTACTAAATGCACTACCATGTGTTTTTTAAACTTTCACAAACAACTGCCGTTTTGACCCCTTTCCCGACATTTTACAGAAAACAATGTTTTCTACATAAAATCTACCAATAATCTTCAGCTTTTCAAACAACAAGTCGGATTTCAAATCGGGTCTACCAATCTGTAACTAGAGCTATTTTTGCAACCCTTCGCCTGTTTTTATGGCTCCGGTAAAAAATGTCAGAAGTTAGCAGATTCATTAAATTCAAAACAACTTTCACAAAAACTGCCGTTTTGACCCCTTTCCCAACATTTTACAGAAATCAATGTTTTCTATATAAAATCTACCCCTAATCTTCTGCTTTTCAAGCAACAAGTCGGATTTCAAATCGGGTCTTCCAATGTGTAACTAGAGCTATTTTTGTAACCCTTCGCCTGTTTTTATGGCTCCGGTAAAAAATGTCAGAAGTTAGCAGATTCATTAAATTCAAAACAACTATCATTTTGACCACTAAACCAAAGACTTTGACAAAAATATATTAGATTAAAACTTCCCTCTACTTCTCTGCTTGTCAAATGCGGAGGTTTATTCAGTATGGAATTTACGTTACAGCAGTTTTACTAAATGCACTACCATGTGTTTTTTAAACTTTCACAAACAACTGCCGTTTTGACCACTTTCCCAACATTTTACAGAAAACAATGTTTTCTATACAAAATCTACCCCTAATCTTCTGCTTTTCAAGCAACAAGTCGGATTTCAAATCGGGTCTACCAATCTGTAACTAGAGCTATTTTTGCAACCCTTCGCCTGTTTTTATGGCTCCGGTAAAAAATGTCAGAAGTTAGCAGATTCATTAAATTCAAAACAACTTTCACAAAAACTGCCGTTTTGACCCCTTTCCCAACATTTTACAGAAAACAATGTTTTCTATACAAAATCTACCCCTAATCTTCTGCTTTTCAAGCAACAAGTCGGATTTCAAATCGGGTCTACCAATCTGTAACTAGAGCTATTTTTGCAACCCTTCGCCTGTTTTTATGGCTCCGGTAAAAAATGTCAGAAGTTAGCAGATTCATTAAATTCAAAACAACTTTCACAAAAACTGCCGTTTTGACCCCTTTCCCAACATTTTACAGAAAACAATGTTTTCTATACAAAATCTACCCCTAATCTTCTGCTTTTCAAGCAACAAGTCGGATTTCAAATCGGGTCTACCAATCTGTAACTAGAGCTATTTTTGCAACCCTTCGCCTGTTTTTATGGCTCCGGTAAAAAATGTCAGAAGTTAGCAGATTCATTAAATTCAAAACAACTTTCACAAAAACTGCCGTTTTGACCCCTTTCCCAACATTTTACAGAAAACAATGTTTTCTATATAAAATCTACCCCTAATCTTCTGCTTTTCAAGCAACAAGTCGGATTTCAAATCGGGTCTTCCAATGTGTAACTAGAGCTATTTTTGTAACCCTTCGCCTGATTTTATGGCTTCGGTAAAAAATGTCAGAAGTTAGCAGATTCATTAAATTCAAAACAACTATCATTTTGACCACTAAACCAAAGACTTTGACAAAAATATATTAGATTAAAACTTCCCTCCACTTCTCTGCTTGTCAAATGCGGAGAAGGTTTATTCAGTATGGAATTTACGTTACAGCAGTTTTACTAAATGCACTACCATGTGTTTTTTAAACTTTCACAAACAACTGCCGTTTTGACCCCTTTCCCGACATTTTACAGAAAACAATGTTTTCTACATAAAATCTACCAATAATCTTCAGCTTTTCAAACAACAAGTCGGATTTCAAATCGGGTCTTCCAATGTGTAACTAGAGCTATTTTTGTAACCCTTCGCCTGTTTTTATGGCTCCGGTAAAAAATGTCAGAAGTTAGCAGATTCATTAAATTCAAAACAACTATCATTTTGACCACTAAACCAAAGACTTTGACAAAAATATATTAGATTAAAACTTCCCTCTACTTCTCTGCTTGTCAAATGCGGAGAAGGTTTATTCAGTATGGAATTTACGTTACAGCAGTTTTACTAAATGCACTACCATGTGTTTTTTAAACTTTCACAAACAACTGCCGTTTTGACCACTTTCCCAACATTTTACAGAAAACAATGTTTTCTATATAAAATCTACCCCTAATCTTCAGCTTTTCAAGCAACAAGTCGGATTTCAAATCGGGTCTACCAATCTGTAACTAGAGCTATTTTTATAACCCTTCGCCTGTTTTTCTGGCTTCGGTAAAAAATGTCAGAAGTTAGCAGATTCATTAAATTCAAAACAACTTTCACAAAAACTGCCGTTTTGACCCCTTTCCCAACATTTTACAGAAATCAATGTTTTCTACATAAAATCTACCAATAATCTTCAGCTTTTCAAACAACAAGTCGGATTTCAAATCGGGTCTTCCAATGTGTAACTAGAGCTATTTTTGTAACCCTTCGCCTGTTTTTATGGCTCCGGTAAAAAATGTCAGAAGTTAGCAGATTCATTAAATTCAAAACAACTATCATTTTGACCACTAAACCAAAGACTTTGACAAAAATATATTAGATTAAAACTTCCCTCTACTTCTCTGCTTGTCAAATGCGGAGAAGGTTTATTCAGTATGGAATTTACGTTACAGCAGTTTTACTAAATGCACTACCATGTGTTTTTTAAACTTTCACAAACAACTGCCGTTTTGACCCCTTTCCCAACATTTTACAGAAAACAATGTTTTCTATATAAAATCTACCCCTAATCTTCAGCTTTTCAAGCAACAAGTCGGATTTCAAATCGGGTCTACCAATCTGTAACTAGAGCTATTTTTATAACCCTTCGCCTGTTTTTCTGGCTTCGGTAAAAAATGTCAGAAGTTAGCAGATTCATTAAATTCAAAACAACTTTCACAAAAACTGCCGTTTTGACCCCTTTCCCAACATTTTACAGAAAACAATGTTTTCTATACAAAATCTACCCCTAATCTTCTGCTTTTCAAGCAACAAGTCGGATTTCAAATCGGGTCTACCAATCTGTAACTAGAGCTATTTTTGCAACCCTTCGCCTGTTTTTATGGCTCCGGTAAAAAATGTCAGAAGTTAGCAGATTCATTAAATTCAAAACAACTATCATTTTGACCACTAAACCAAAGACTTTGACAAAAATATATTAGATTAAAACTTCCCTCCACTTCTCTGCTTGTCAAATGCGGAGAAGGTTTATTCAGTATGGAATTTACGTTACAGCAGTTTTACTAAATGCACTACCATGTGTTTTTTAAACTTTCACAAACAACTGCCGTTTTGACCCCTTTCCCGACATTTTACAGAAAACAATGTTTTCTACATAAAATCTACCAATAATCTTCAGCTTTTCAAACAACAAGTCGGATTTCAAATCGGGTCTACCAATCTGTAACTAGAGCTATTTTTGCAACCCTTCGCCTGTTTTTATGGCTCCGGTAAAAAATGTCAGAAGTTAGCAGATTCATTAAATTCAAAACAACTTTCACAAAAACTGCCGTTTTGACCCCTTTCCCAACATTTTACAGAAATCAATGTTTTCTATATAAAATCTACCCCTAATCTTCTGCTTTTCAAGCAACAAGTCGGATTTCAAATCGGGTCTTCCAATGTGTAACTAGAGCTATTTTTGTAACCCTTCGCCTGTTTTTATGGCTCCGGTAAAAAATGTCAGAAGTTAGCAGATTCATTAAATTCAAAACAACTATCATTTTGACCACTAAACCAAAGACTTTGACAAAAATATATTAGATTAAAACTTCCCTCTACTTCTCTGCTTGTCAAATGCGGAGAAGGTTTATTCAGTATGGAATTTACGTTACAGCAGTTTTACTAAATGCACTACCATGTGTTTTTTAAACTTTCACAAACAACTGCCGTTTTGACCACTTTCCCAACATTTTACAGAAAACAATGTTTTCTATATAAAATCTACCCCTAATCTTCAGCTTTTCAAGCAACAAGTCGGATTTCAAATCGGGTCTACCAATCTGTAACTAGAGCTATTTTTATAACCCTTCGCCTGTTTTTCTGGCTTCGGTAAAAAATGTCAGAAGTTAGCAGATTCATTAAATTCAAAACAACTTTCACAAAAACTGCCGTTTTGACCCCTTTCCCAACATTTTACAGAAAACAATGTTTTCTATACAAAATCTACCCCTAATCTTCTGCTTTTCAAGCAACAAGTCGGATTTCAAATCGGGTCTACCAATCTGTAACTAGAGCTATTTTTGCAACCCTTCGCCTGTTTTTATGGCTCCGGTAAAAAATGTCAGAAGTTAGCAGATTCATTAAATTCAAAACAACTTTCACAAAAACTGCCGTTTTGACCCCTTTCCCAACATTTTACAGAAAACAATGTTTTCTATACAAAATCTACCCCTAATCTTCTGCTTTTCAAGCAACAAGTCGGATTTCAAATCGGGTCTACCAATCTGTAACTAGAGCTATTTTTGCAACCCTTCGCCTGTTTTTATGGCTCCGGTAAAAAATGTCAGAAGTTAGCAGATTCATTAAATTCAAAACAACTTTCACAAAAACTGCCGTTTTGACCCCTTTCCCAACATTTTACAGAAAACAATGTTTTCTATATAAAATCTACCCCTAATCTTCTGCTTTTCAAGCAACAAGTCGGATTTCAAATCGGGTCTTCCAATGTGTAACTAGAGCTATTTTTGTAACCCTTCGCCTGATTTTATGGCTTCGGTAAAAAATGTCAGAAGTTAGCAGATTCATTAAATTCAAAACAACTATCATTTTGACCACTAAACCAAAGACTTTGACAAAAATATATTAGATTAAAACTTCCCTCCACTTCTCTGCTTGTCAAATGCGGAGAAGGTTTATTCAGTATGGAATTTACGTTACAGCAGTTTTACTAAATGCACTACCATGTGTTTTTTAAACTTTCACAAACAACTGCCGTTTTGACCCCTTTCCCGACATTTTACAGAAAACAATGTTTTCTACATAAAATCTACCAATAATCTTCAGCTTTTCAAACAACAAGTCGGATTTCAAATCGGGTCTACCAATCTGTAACTAGAGCTATTTTTGCAACCCTTCGCCTGTTTTTATGGCTCCGGTAAAAAATGTCAGAAGTTAGCAGATTCATTAAATTCAAAACAACTTTCACAAAAACTGCCGTTTTGACCCCTTTCCCAACATTTTACAGAAATCAATGTTTTCTATATAAAATCTACCCCTAATCTTCTGCTTTTCAAGCAACAAGTCGGATTTCAAATCGGGTCTTCCAATGTGTAACTAGAGCTATTTTTGTAACCCTTCGCCTGTTTTTATGGCTCCGGTAAAAAATGTCAGAAGTTAGCAGATTCATTAAATTCAAAACAACTATCATTTTGACCACTAAACCAAAGACTTTGACAAAAATATATTAGATTAAAACTTCCCTCTACTTCTCTGCTTGTCAAATGCGGAGAAGGTTTATTCAGTATGGAATTTACGTTACAGCAGTTTTACTAAATGCACTACCATGTGTTTTTTAAACTTTCACAAACAACTGCCGTTTTGACCACTTTCCCAACATTTTACAGAAAAAAATGTTTTCTATATAAAATCTACCCCTAATCTTCAGCTTTTCAAGCAACAAGTCGGATTTCAAATCGGGTCTACCAATCTGTAACTAGAGCTATTTTTATAACCCTTCGCCTGTTTTTCTGGCTTCGGTAAAAAATGTCAGAAGTTAGCAGATTCATTAAATTCAAAACAACTTTCACAAAAACTGCCGTTTTGACCCCTTTCCCAACATTTTACAGAAAACAATGTTTTCTATACAAAATCTACCCCTAATCTTCTGCTTTTCAAGCAACAAGTCGGATTTCAAATCGGGTCTACCAATCTGTAACTAGAGCTATTTTTGCAACCCTTCGCCTGTTTTTATGGCTCCGGTAAAAAATGTCAGAAGTTAGCAGATTCATTAAATTCAAAACAACTATCATTTTGACCACTAAACCAAAGACTTTGACAAAAATATATTAGATTAAAACTTCCCTCCACTTCTCTGCTTGTCAAATGCGGAGAAGGTTTATTCAGTATGGAATTTACGTTACAGCAGTTTTACTAAATGCACTACCATGTGTTTTTTAAACTTTCACAAACAACTGCCGTTTTGACCCCTTTCCCGACATTTTACAGAAAACAATGTTTTCTACATAAAATCTACCAATAATCTTCAGCTTTTCAATCAACAAGTCGGATTTCAAATCGGGTCTACCAATCTGTAACTAGAGCTATTTTTGCAACCCTTCGCCTGTTTTTATGGCTCCGGTAAAAAATGTCAGAAGTTAGCAGATTCATTAAATTCAAAACAACTTTCACAAAAACTGCCGTTTTGACCCCTTTCCCAACATTTTACAGAAAAAAATGTTTTCTATATAAAATCTACCCCTAATCTTCAGCTTTTCAAGCAACAAGTCGGATTTCAAATCGGGTCTACCAATCTGTAACTAGAGCTATTTTTATAACCCTTCGCCTGTTTTTCTGGCTTCGGTAAAAAATGTCAGAAGTTAGCAGATTCATTAAATTCAAAACAACTTTCACAAAAACTGCCGTTTTGACCCCTTTCCCAACATTTTACAGAAAACAATGTTTTCTATACAAAATCTACCCCTAATCTTCTGCTTTTCAAGCAACAAGTCGGATTTCAAATCGGGTCTACCAATCTGTAACTAGAGCTATTTTTGCAACCCTTCGCCTGTTTTTATGGCTCCGGTAAAAAATGTCAGAAGTTAGCAGATTCATTAAATTCAAAACAACTTTCACAAAAACTGCCGTTTTGACCCCTTTCCCAACATTTTACAGAAAACAATGTTTTCTATACAAAATCTACCCCTAATCTTCTGCTTTTCAAGCAACAAGTCGGATTTCAAATCGGGTCTACCAATCTGTAACTAGAGCTATTTTTGCAACCCTTCGCCTGTTTTTATGGCTCCGGTAAAAAATGTCAGAAGTTAGCAGATTCATTAAATTCAAAACAACTTTCACAAAAACTGCCGTTTTGACCCCTTTCCCAACATTTTACAGAAAACAATGTTTTCTATATAAAATCTACCCCTAATCTTCTGCTTTTCAAGCAACAAGTCGGATTTCAAATCGGGTCTTCCAATGTGTAACTAGAGCTATTTTTGTAACCCTTCGCCTGATTTTATGGCTTCGGTAAAAAATGTCAGAAGTTAGCAGATTCATTAAATTCAAAACAACTATCATTTTGACCACTAAACCAAAGACTTTGACAAAAATATATTAGATTAAAACTTCCCTCTACTTCTCTGCTTGTCAAATGCGGAGAAGGTTTATTCAGTATGGAATTTACGTTACAGCAGTTTTACTAAATGCACTACCATGTGTTTTTTAAACTTTCACAAACAACTGCCGTTTTGACCCCTTTCCCGACATTTTACAGAAAACAATGTTTTCTACATAAAATCTACCAATAATCTTCAGCTTTTCAAACAACAAGTCGGATTTCAAATCGGGTCTACCAATCTGTAACTAGAGCTATTTTTGCAACCCTTCGCCTGTTTTTATGGCTCCGGTAAAAAATGTCAGAAGTTAGCAGATTCATTAAATTCAAAACAACTTTCACAAAAACTGCCGTTTTGACCCCTTTCCCAACATTTTACAGAAATCAATGTTTTCTATATAAAATCTACCCCTAATCTTCTGCTTTTCAAGCAACAAGTCGGATTTCAAATCGGGTCTTCCAATGTGTAACTAGAGCTATTTTTGTAACCCTTCGCCTGTTTTTATGGCTCCGGTAAAAAATGTCAGAAGTTAGCAGATTCATTAAATTCAAAACAACTATCATTTTGACCACTAAACCAAAGACTTTGACAAAAATATATTAGATTAAAACTTCCCTCTACTTCTCTGCTTGTCAAATGCGGAGAAGGTTTATTCAGTATGGAATTTACGTTACAGCAGTTTTACTAAATGCACTACCATGTGTTTTTTAAACTTTCACAAACAACTGCCGTTTTGACCCCTTTCCCGACATTTTACAGAAAACAATGTTTTCTACATAAAATCTACCAATAATCTTCAGCTTTTCAAACAACAAGTCGGATTTCAAATCGGGTCTACCAATCTGTAACTACAGCTATTTTTGCAACCCTTCGCCTGTTTTTATGGCTCCGGTAAAAAATGTCAGAAGTTAGCAGATTCATTAAATTCAAAACAACTTTCACAAAAACTGCCGTTTTGACCCCTTTCCCAACATTTTACAGAAATCAATGTTTTCTATATAAAATCTACCCCTAATCTTCTGCTTTTCAAGCAACAAGTCGGATTTCAAATCGGGTCTTCCAATGTGTAACTAGAGCTATTTTTGTAACCCTTCGCCTGTTTTTCTGGCTTCGGTAAAAAATGTCAGAAGTTAGCAGATTCATTAAATTCAAAACAACTATCATTTTGACCACTAAACCAAAGACTTTGACAAAAATATATTAGATTAAAACTTCCCTCTACTTCTCTGCTTGTCAAATGCGGAGAAGGTTTATTCAGTATGGAATTTACGTTACAGCAGTTTTACTAAATGCACTACCATGTGTTTTTTAAACTTTCACAAACAACTGCCGTTTTGACCACTTTCCCAACATTTTACAGAAAAAAATGTTTTCTATATAAAATCTACCCCTAATCTTCAGCTTTTCAAGCAACAAGTCGGATTTCAAATCGGGTCTACCAATCTGTAACTAGAGCTATTTTTATAACCCTTCGCCTGTTTTTCTGGCTTCGGTAAAAAATGTCAGAAGTTAGCAGATTCATTAAATTCAAAACAACTTTCACAAAAACTGCCGTTTTGACCCCTTTCCCAACATTTTACAGAAAACAATGTTTTCTATACAAAATCTACCCCTAATCTTCTGCTTTTCAAGCAACAAGTCGGATTTCAAATCGGGTCTACCAATCTGTAACTAGAGCTATTTTTGCAACCCTTCGCCTGTTTTTATGGCTCCGGTAAAAAATGTCAGAAGTTAGCAGATTCATTAAATTCAAAACAACTTTCACAAAAACTGCCGTTTTGACCCCTTTCCCAACATTTTACAGAAAACAATGTTTTCTATACAAAATCTACCCCTAATCTTCTGCTTTTCAAGCAACAAGTCGGATTTCAAATCGGGTCTACCAATCTGTAACTAGAGCTATTTTTGCAACCCTTCGCCTGTTTTTATGGCTCCGGTAAAAAATGTCAGAAGTTAGCAGATTCATTAAATTCAAAACAACTTTCACAAAAACTGCCGTTTTGACCCCTTTCCCAACATTTTACAGAAAACAATGTTTTCTATATAAAATCTACCCCTAATCTTCTGCTTTTCAAGCAACAAGTCGGATTTCAAATCGGGTCTTCCAATGTGTAACTAGAGCTATTTTTGTAACCCTTCGCCTGATTTTATGGCTTCGGTAAAAAATGTCAGAAGTTAGCAGATTCATTAAATTCAAAACAACTATCATTTTGACCACTAAACCAAAGACTTTGACAAAAATATATTAGATTAAAACTTCCCTCTACTTCTCTGCTTGTCAAATGCGGAGAAGGTTTATTCAGTATGGAATTTACGTTACAGCAGTTTTACTAAATGCACTACCATGTGTTTTTTAAACTTTCACAAACAACTGCCGTTTTGACCCCTTTCCCGACATTTTACAGAAAACAATGTTTTCTACATAAAATCTACCAATAATCTTCAGCTTTTCAAACAACAAGTCGGATTTCAAATCGGGTCTACCAATCTGTAACTAGAGCTATTTTTGCAACCCTTCGCCTGTTTTTATGGCTCCGGTAAAAAATGTCAGAAGTTAGCAGATTCATTAAATTCAAAACAACTTTCACAAAAACTGCCGTTTTGACCCCTTTCCCAACATTTTACAGAAATCAATGTTTTCTATATAAAATCTACCCCTAATCTTCTGCTTTTCAAGCAACAAGTCGGATTTCAAATCAGGTCTTCCAATGTGTAACTAGAGCTATTTTTGTAACCCTTCGCCTGTTTTTATGGCTCCGGTAAAAAATGTCAGAAGTTAGCAGATTCATTAAATTCAAAACAACTATCATTTTGACCACTAAACCAAAGACTTTGACAAAAATATATTAGATTAAAACTTCCCTCTACTTCTCTGCTTGTCAAATGCGGAGAAGGTTTATTCAGTATGGAATTTACGTTACAGCAGTTTTACTAAATGCACTACCATGTGTTTTTTAAACTTTCACAAACAACTGCCGTTTTGACCCCTTTCCCGACATTTTACAGAAAACAATGTTTTCTACATAAAATCTACCAATAATCTTCAGCTTTTCAAACAACAAGTCGGATTTCAAATCGGGTCTACCAATCTGTAACTAGAGCTATTTTTGCAACCCTTCGCCTGTTTTTATGGCTCCGGTAAAAAATGTCAGAAGTTAGCAGATTCATTAAATTCAAAACAACTTTCACAAAAACTGCCGTTTTGACCCCTTTCCCAACATTTTACAGAAATCAATGTTTTCTATATAAAATCTACCCCTAATCTTCTGCTTTTCAAGCAACAAGTCGGATTTCAAATCGGGTCTTCCAATGTGTAACTAGAGCTATTTTTGTAACCCTTCGCCTGTTTTTATGGCTCCGGTAAAAAATGTCAGAAGTTAGCAGATTCATTAAATTCAAAACAACTATCATTTTGACCACTAAACCAAAGACTTTGACAAAAAATATATTAGATTAAAACTTCCCTCTACTTCTCTGCTTGTCAAATGCGGAGAAGGTTTATTCAGTATGGAATTTACGTTACAGCAGTTTTACTAAATGCACTACCATGTGTTTTTTAAACTTTCACAAACAACTGCCGTTTTGACCACTTTCCCAACATTTTACAGAAAAAAATGTTTTCTATATAAAATCTACCCCTAATCTTCAGCTTTTCAAGCAACAAGTCGGATTTCAAATCGGGTCTACCAATCTGTAACTAGAGCTATTTTTATAACCCTTCGCCTGTTTTTATGGCTCCGGTAAAAAATGTCAGAAGTTAGCAGATTCATTAAATTCAAAACAACTTTCACAAAAACTGCCGTTTTGACCCCTTTCCCAACATTTTACAGAAAACAATGTTTTCTATACAAAATCTACCCCTAATCTTCTGCTTTTCAAGCAACAAGTCGGATTTCAAATCGGGTCTACCAATCTGTAACTAGAGCTATTTTTGCAACCCTTCGCCTGTTTTTATGGCTCCGGTAAAAAATGTCAGAAGTTAGCAGATTCATTAAATTCAAAACAACTTTCACAAAAACTGCCGTTTTGACCCCTTTCCCAACATTTTACAGAAAACAATGTTTTCTATATAAAATCTACCCCTAATCTTCTGCTTTTCAAGCAACAAGTCGGATTTCAAATCGGGTCTTCCAATGTGTAACTAGAGCTATTTTTGTAACCCTTCGCCTGATTTTATGGCTTCGGTAAAAAATGTCAGAAGTTAGCAGATTCATTAAATTCAAAACAACTTTCACAAAAACTGCCGTTTTGACCCCTTTCCCAACATTTTACAGAAAACAATGTTTTCTATATAAAATCTACCCCTAATCTTCTGCTTTTCAAGCAACAAGTCGGATTTCAAATCGGGTCTTCCAATGTGTAACTAGAGCTATTTTTGTAACCCTTCGCCTGATTTTATGGCTTCGGTAAAAAATGTCAGAAGTTAGCAGATTCATTAAATTCAAAACAACTATCATTTTGACCACTAAACCAAAGACTTTGACAAAAATATATTAGATTAAAACTTCCCTCTACTTCTCTGCTTGTCAAATGCGGAGAAGGTTTATTCAGTATGGAATTTACGTTACAGCAGTTTTACTAAATGCACTACCATGTGTTTTTTAAACTTTCACAAACAACTGCCGTTTTGACCCCTTTCCCGACATTTTACAGAAAACAATGTTTTCTACATAAAATCTACCAATAATCTTCAGCTTTTCAAACAACAAGTCGGATTTCAAATCGGGTCTACCAATCTGTAACTAGAGCTATTTTTGCAACCCTTCGCCTGTTTTTATGGCTCCGGTAAAAAATGTCAGAAGTTAGCAGATTCATTAAATTCAAAACAACTTTCACAAAAACTGCCGTTTTGACCCCTTTCCCAACATTTTACAGAAATCAATGTTTTCTATATAAAATCTACCCCTAATCTTCTGCTTTTTAAGCAACAAGTCGGATTTCAAATCGGGTCTTCCAATGTGTAACTAGAGCTATTTTTGTAACCCTTCGCCTGTTTTTATGGCTCCGGTAAAAAATGTCAGAAGTTAGCAGATTCATTAAATTCAAAACAACTATCATTTTGACCACTAAACCAAAGACTTTGACAAAAATATATTAGATTAAAACTTCCCTCTACTTCTCTGCTTGTCAAATGCGGAGAAGGTTTATTCAGTATGGAATTTACGTTACAGCAGTTTTACTAAATGCACTACCATGTGTTTTTTAAACTTTCACAAACAACTGCCGTTTTGACCACTTTCCCAACATTTTACAGAAAACAATGTTTTCTATATAAAATCTACCCCTAATCTTCAGCTTTTCAAGCAACAAGTCGGATTTCAAATCGGGTCTACCAATCTGTAACTAGAGCTATTTTTGCAACCCTTCGCCTGTTTTTCTGGCTTCGGTAAAAAATGTCAGAAGTTAGCAGATTCATTAAATTCAAAACAACTTTCACAAAAACTGCCGTTTTGACCCCTTTCCCAACATTTTACAGAAAACAATGTTTTCTATACAAAATCTACCCCTAATCTTCTGCTTTTCAAGCAACAAGTCGGATTTCAAATCGGGTCTACCAATCTGTAACTAGAGCTATTTTTGCAACCCTTCGCCTGTTTTTATGGCTCCGGTAAAAAATGTCAGAAGTTAGCAGATTCATTAAATTCAAAACAACTTTCACAAAAACTGCCGTTTTGACCCCTTTCCCAACATTTTACAGAAAACAATGTTTTCTATACAAAATCTACCCCTAATCTTCTGCTTTTCAAGCAACAAGTCGGATTTCAAATCGGGTCTACCAATCTGTAACTAGAGCTATTTTTGCAACCCTTCGCCTGTTTTTATGGCTCCGGTAAAAAATGTCAGAAGTTAGCAGATTCATTAAATTCAAAACAACTTTCACAAAAACTGCCGTTTTGACCCCTTTCCCAACATTTTACAGAAATCAATGTTTTCTATATAAAATCTACCCCTAATCTTCTGCTTTTCAAGCAACAAGTCGGATTTCAAATCGGGTCTTCCAATGTGTAACTAGAGCTATTTTTGTAACCCTTCGCCTGTTTTTATGGCTCCGGTAAAAAATGTCAGAAGTTAGCAGATTCATTAAATTCAAAACAACTATCATTTTGACCACTAAACCAAAGACTTTGACAAAAATATATTAGATTAAAACTTCCCTCTACTTCTCTGCTTGTCAAATGCGGAGAAGGTTTATTCAGTATGGAATTTACGTTACAGCAGTTTTACTAAATGCACTACCATGTGTTTTTTAAACTTTCACAAACAACTGCCGTTTTGACCCCTTTCCCAACATTTTACAGAAAACAATGTTTTCTATATAAAATCTACCCCTAATCTTCAGCTTTTCAAGCAACAAGTCGGATTTCAAATCGGGTCTACCAATCTGTAACTAGAGCTATTTTTATAACCCTTCGCCTGTTTTTCTGGCTTCGGTAAAAAATGTCAGAAGTTAGCAGATTCATTAAATTCAAAACAACTTTCACAAAAACTGCCGTTTTGACCCCTTTCCCAACATTTTACAGAAAACAATGTTTTCTATACAAAATCTACCCCTAATCTTCTGCTTTTCAAGCAACAAGTCGGATTTCAAATCGGGTCTACCAATCTGTAACTAGAGCTATTTTTGCAACCCTTCGCCTGTTTTTATGGCTCCGGTAAAAAATGTCAGAAGTTAGCAGATTCATTAAATTCAAAACAACTTTCACAAAAACTGCCGTTTTGACCCCTTTCCCAACATTTTACAGAAAACAATGTTTTCTATACAAAATCTACCCCTAATCTTCTGCTTTTCAAGCAACAAGTCGGATTTCAAATCGGGTCTACCAATCTGTAACTAGAGCTATTTTTGCAACCCTTCGCCTGTTTTTATGGCTCCGGTAAAAAATGTCAGAAGTTAGCAGATTCATTAAATTCAAAACAACTTTCACAAAAACTGCCGTTTTGACCCCTTTCCCAACATTTTACAGAAAACAATGTTTTCTATACAAAATCTACCCCTAATCTTCTGCTTTTCAAGCAACAAGTCGGATTTCAAATCGGGTCTACCAATCTGTAACTAGAGCTATTTTTGCAACCCTTCGCCTGTTTTTATGGCTCCGGTAAAAAATGTCAGAAGTTAGCAGATTCATTAAATTCAAAACAACTTTCACAAAAACTGCCGTTTTGACCCCTTTCCCAACATTTTACAGAAAACAATGTTTTCTATATAAAATCTACCCCTAATCTTCTGCTTTTCAAGCAACAAGTCGGATTTCAAATCGGGTCTTCCAATGTGTAACTAGAGCTATTTTTGTAACCCTTCGCCTGATTTTATGGCTTCGGTAAAAAATGTCAGAAGTTAGCAGATTCATTAAATTCAAAACAACTTTCACAAAAACTGCCGTTTTGACCCCTTTCCCAACATTTTACAGAAATCAATGTTTTCTATATAAAATCTACCCCTAATCTTCTGCTTTTCAAGCAACAAGTCGGATTTCAAATCGGGTCTTCCAATGTGTAACTAGAGCTATTTTTGTAACCCTTCGCCTGTTTTTATGGCTCCGGTAAAAAATGTCAGAAGTTAGCAGATTCATTAAATTCAAAACAACTATCATTTTGACCACTAAACCAAAGACTTTGACAAAAATATATTAGATTAAAACTTCCCTCTACTTCTCTGCTTGTCAAATGCGGAGAAGGTTTATTCAGTATGGAATTTACGTTACAGCAGTTTTACTAAATGCACTACCATGTGTTTTTTAAACTTTCACAAACAACTGCCGTTTTGACCCCTTTCCCAACATTTTACAGAAAACAATGTTTTCTATATAAAATCTACCCCTAATCTTCAGCTTTTCAAGCAACAAGTCGGATTTCAAATCGGGTCTACCAATCTGTAACTAGAGCTATTTTTATAACCCTTCGCCTGTTTTTCTGGCTTCGGTAAAAAATGTCAGAAGTTAGCAGATTCATTAAATTCAAAACAACTTTCACAAAAACTGCCGTTTTGACCCCTTTCCCAACATTTTACAGAAAACAATGTTTTCTATACAAAATCTACCCCTAATCTTCTGCTTTTCAAGCAACAAGTCGGATTTCAAATCGGGTCTACCAATCTGTAACTAGAGCTATTTTTGCAACCCTTCACCTGTTTTTATGGCTCCGGTAAAAAATGTCAGAAGTTAGCAGATTCATTAAATTCAAAACAACTTTCACAAAAACTGCCGTTTTGACCCCTTTCCCAACATTTTACAGAAAACAATGTTTTCTATACAAAATCTACCCCTAATCTTCTGCTTTTCAAGCAACAAGTCGGATTTCAAATCGGGTCTACCAATCTGTAACTAGAGCTATTTTTGCAACCCTTCGCCTGTTTTTATGGCTCCGGTAAAAAATGTCAGAAGTTAGCAGATTCATTAAATTCAAAACAACTTTCACAAAAACTGCCGTTTTGACCCCTTTCCCAACATTTTACAGAAAACAATGTTTTCTATACAAAATCTACCCCTAATCTTCTGCTTTTCAAGCAACAAGTCGGATTTCAAATCGGGTCTACCAATCTGTAACTAGAGCTATTTTTGCAACCCTTCGCCTGTTTTTATGGCTCCGGTAAAAAATGTCAGAAGTTAGCAGATTCATTAAATTCAAAACAACTTTCACAAAAACTGCCGTTTTGACCCCTTTCCCAACATTTTACAGAAAACAATGTTTTCTATATAAAATCTACCCCTAATCTTCTGCTTTTCAAGCAACAAGTCGGATTTCAAATCGGGTCTTCCAATGTGTAACTAGAGCTATTTTTGTAACCCTTCGCCTGATTTTATGGCTTCGGTAAAAAATGTCAGAAGTTAGCAGATTCATTAAATTCAAAACAACTTTCACAAAAACTGCCGTTTTGACCCCTTTCCCAACATTTTACAGAAATCAATGTTTTCTATATAAAATCTACCCCTAATCTTCTGCTTTTCAAGCAACAAGTCGGATTTCAAATCGGGTCTTCCAATGTGTAACTAGAGCTATTTTTGTAACCCTTCGCCTGTTTTTATGGCTCCGGTAAAAAATGTCAGAAGTTAGCAGATTCATTAAATTCAAAACAACTATCATTTTGACCACTAAACCAAAGACTTTGACAAAAATATATTAGATTAAAACTTCCCTCTACTTCTCTGCTTGTCAAATGCGGAGAAGGTTTATTCAGTATGGAATTTACGTTACAGCAGTTTTACTAAATGCACTACCATGTGTTTTTTAAACTTTCACAAACAACTGCCGTTTTGACCACTTTCCCAACATTTTACAGAAAACAATGTTTTCTATATAAAATCTACCCCTAATCTTCAGCTTTTCAAGCAACAAGTCGGATTTCAAATCGGGTCTACCAATCTGTAACTAGAGCTATTTTTATAACCCTTCGCCTGTTTTTCTGGCTTCGGTAAAAAATGTCAGAAGTTAGCAGATTCATTAAATTCAAAACAACTTTCACAAAAACTGCCGTTTTGACCCCTTTCCCAACATTTTACAGAAAACAATGTTTTCTATACAAAATCTACCCCTAATCTTCTGCTTTTCAAGCAACAAGTCGGATTTCAAATCGGGTCTACCAATCTGTAACTAGAGCTATTTTTGCAACCCTTCGCCTGTTTTTATGGCTCCGGTAAAAAATGTCAGAAGTTAGCAGATTCATTAAATTCAAAACAACTTTCACAAAAACTGCCGTTTTGACCCCTTTCCCAACATTTTACAGAAAACAATGTTTTCTATACAAAATCTACCCCTAATCTTCTGCTTTTCAAGCAACAAGTCGGATTTCAAATCGGGTCTACCAATCTGTAACTAGAGCTATTTTTGCAACCCTTCGCCTGTTTTTATGGCTCCGGTAAAAAATGTCAGAAGTTAGCAGATTCATTAAATTCAAAACAACTTTCACAAAAACTGCCGTTTTGACCCCTTTCCCAACATTTTACAGAAAACAATGTTTTCTATATAAAATCTACCCCTAATCTTCTGCTTTTCAAGCAACAAGTCGGATTTCAAATCGGGTCTTCCAATGTGTAACTAGAGCTATTTTTGTAACCCTTCGCCTGATTTTATGGCTTCGGTAAAAAATGTCAGAAGTTAGCAGATTCATTAAATTCAAAACAACTTTCACAAAAACTGCCGTTTTGACCCCTTTCCCAACATTTTACAGAAATCAATGTTTTCTATATAAAATCTACCCCTAATCTTCTGCTTTTCAAGCAACAAGTCGGATTTCAAATCGGGTCTTCCAATGTGTAACTAGAGCTATTTTTGTAACCCTTCGCCTGTTTTTATGGCTCCGGTAAAAAATGTCAGAAGTTAGCAGATTCATTAAATTCAAAACAACTATCATTTTGACCACTAAACCAAAGACTTTGACAAAAATATATTAGATTAAAACTTCCCTCCACTTCTCTGCTTGTCAAATGCGGAGAAGGTTTATTCAGTATGGAATTTACGTTACAGCAGTTTTACTAAATGCACTACCATGTGTTTTTTAAACTTTCACAAACAACTGCCGTTTTGACCCCTTTCCCGACATTTTACAGAAAACAATGTTTTCTACATAAAATCTACCAATAATCTTCAGCTTTTCAAACAACAAGTCGGATTTCAAATCGGGTCTACCAATCTGTAACTAGAGCTATTTTTGCAACCCTTCGCCTGTTTTTATGGCTCCGGTAAAAAATGTCAGAAGTTAGCAGATTCATTAAATTCAAAACAACTTTCACAAAAACTGCCGTTTTGACCCCGTTCCCAACATTTTACAGAAATCAATGTTTTCTATATAAAATCTACCCCTAATCTTCTGCTTTTCAAGCAACAAGTCGGATTTCAAATCGGGTCTTCCAATGTGTAACTAGAGCTATTTTTGTAACCCTTCGCCTGTTTTTATGGCTCCGGTAAAAAATGTCAGAAGTTAGCAGATTCATTAAATTCAAAACAACTATCATTTTGACCACTAAACCAAAGACTTTGACAAAAATATATTAGATTAAAACTTCCCTCTACTTCTCTGCTTGTCAAATGCGGAGAAGGTTTATTCAGTATGGAATTTACGTTACAGCAGTTTTACTAAATGCACTACCATGTGTTTTTTAAACTTTCACAAACAACTGCCGTTTTGACCCCTTTCCCAACATTTTACAGAAAACAATGTTTTCTATATAAAATCTACCCCTAATCTTCAGCTTTTCAAGCAACAAGTCGGATTTCAAATCGGGTCTACCAATCTGTAACTAGAGCTATTTTTATAACCCTTCGCCTGTTTTTCTGGCTTCGGTAAAAAATGTCAGAAGTTAGCAGATTCATTAAATTCAAAACAACTTTCACAAAAACTGCCGTTTTGACCCCTTTCCCAACATTTTACAGAAAACAATGTTTTCTATACAAAATCTACCCCTAATCTTCTGCTTTTCAAGCAACAAGTCGGATTTCAAATCGGGTCTACCAATCTGTAACTAGAGCTATTTTTGCAACCCTTCGCCTGTTTTTATGGCTCCGGTAAAAAATGTCAGAAGTTAGCAGATTCATTAAATTCAAAACAACTTTCACAAAAACTGCCGTTTTGACCCCTTTCCCAACATTTTACAGAAAACAATGTTTTCTATAGAAAATCTACCCCTAATCTTCTGCTTTTCAAGCAACAAGTCGGATTTCAAATCGGGTCTTCCAATGTGTAACTAGAGCTATTTTTGTAACCCTTCGCCTGATTTTATGGCTTCGGTAAAAAATGTCAGAAGTTAGCAGATTCATTAAATTCAAAACAACTTTCACAAAAACTGCCGTTTTGACCCCTTTCCCAACATTTTACAGAAATCAATGTTTTCTATATAAAATCTACCCCTAATCTTCTGCTTTTCAAGCAACAAGTCGGATTTCAAATCGGGTCTTCCAATGTGTAACTAGAGCTATTTTTGTAACCCTTCGCCTGTTTTTATGGCTCCGGTAAAAAATGTCAGAAGTTAGCAGATTCATTAAATTCAAAACAACTATCATTTTGACCACTAAACCAAAGACTTTGACAAAAATATATTAGATTAAAACTTCCCTCTACTTCTCTGCTTGTCAAATGCGGAGAAGGTTTATTCAGTATGGAATTTACGTTACAGCAGTTTTACTAAATGCACTACCATGTGTTTTTTAAACTTTCACAAACAACTGCCGTTTTGACCACTTTCCCAACATTTTACAGAAAAAAATGTTTTCTATATAAAATCTACCCCTAATCTTCAGCTTTTCAAGCAACAAGTCGGATTTCAAATCGGGTCTACCAATCTGTAACTAGAGCTATTTTTATAACCCTTCGCCTGTTTTTCTGGCTTCGGTAAAAAATGTCAGAAGTTAGCAGATTCATTAAATTCAAAACAACTTTCACAAAAACTGCCGTTTTGACCCCTTTCCCAACATTTTACAGAAAACAATGTTTTCTATACAAAATCTACCCCTAATCTTCTGCTTTTCAAGCAACAAGTCGGATTTCAAATCGGGTCTACCAATCTGTAACTAGAGCTATTTTTGCAACCCTTCGCTTGTTTTTATGGCTCCGGTAAAAAATGTCAGAAGTTAGCAGATTCATTAAATTCAAAACAACTTTCACAAAAACTGCCGTTTTGACCCCTTTCCCAACATTTTACAGAAAACAATGTTTTCTATACAAAATCTACCCCTAATCTTCTGCTTTTCAAGCAACAAGTCGGATTTCAAATCGGGTCTACCAATCTGTAACTAGAGCTATTTTTGCAACCCTTCGCCTGTTTTTATGGCTCCGGTAAAAAATGTCAGAAGTTAGCAGATTCATTAAATTCAAAACAACTTTCACAAAAACTGCCGTTTTGACCCCTTTCCCAACATTTTACAGAAAACAATGTTTTCTATATAAAATCTACCCCTAATCTTCTGCTTTTCAAGCAACAAGTTGGATTTCAAATCGGGTCTTCCAATGTGTAACTAGAGCTATTTTTGTAACCCTTCGCCTGATTTTATGGCTTCGGTAAAAAATGTCAGAAGTTAGCAGATTCATTAAATTCAAAACAACTATCATTTTGACCACTAAACCAAAGACTTTGACAAAAATATATTAGATTAAAACTTCCCTCCACTTCTCTGCTTGTCAAATGCGGAGAAGGTTTATTCAGCATGGAATTTACGTTACAGCAGTTTTACTAAATGCACTACCATGTGTTTTTAAAACTTTCACAAACAACTGCCGTTTTGACCCCTTTCCCGACATTTTACAGAAAACAATGTTTTCTACATAAAATCTACCAATAATCTTCAGCTTTTCAAACAACAAGTCGGATTTCAAATCGGGTCTACCAATCTGTAACTAGAGCTATTTTTGCAACCCTTCGCCTGTTTTTATGGCTCCGGTAAAAAATGTCAGAAGTTAGCAGATTCATTAAATTCAAAACAACTTTCACAAACAACTGCCGTTTTGACCACTTTCCCAACATTTTACAGAAAAAAATGTTTTCTATATAAAATCTACCCCTAATCTTCAGCTTTTCAAGCAACAAGTCGGATTTCAAATCGGGTCTACCAATCTGTAACTAGAGCTATTTTTATAACCCTTCGCCTGTTTTTCTGGCTTCGGTAAAAAATGTCAGAAGTTAGCAGATTCATTAAATTCAAAACAACTTTCACAAAAACTGCCGTTTTGACCCCTTTCCCAACATTTTACAGAAAACAATGTTTTCTATACAAAATCTACCCCTAATCTTCTGCTTTTCAAGCAACAAGTCGGATTTCAAATCGGGTCTACCAATCTGTAACTAGAGCTATTTTTGCAACCCTTCGCCTGTTTTTATGGCTCCGGTAAAAAATGTCAGAAGTTAGCAGATTCATTAAATTCAAAACAACTTTCACAAAAACTGCCGTTTTGACCCCTTTCCCAACATTTTACAGAAAACAATGTTTTCTATACAAAATCTACCCCTAATCTTCTGCTTTTCAAGCAACAAGTCGGATTTCAAATCGGGTCTACCAATCTGTAACTAGAGCTATTTTTGCAACCCTTCGCCTGTTTTTATGGCTCCGGTAAAAAATGTCAGAAGTTAGCAGATTCATTAAATTCAAAACAACTTTCACAAACAACTGCCGTTTTGACCCCTTTCCCAACATTTTACAGAAAACAATGTTTTCTATATAAAATCTACCCCTAATCTTCTGCTTTTCAAGCAACAAGTCGGATTTCAAATCGGGTCTTCCAATGTGTAACTAGAGCTATTTTTGTAACCCTTCGCCTGATTTTATGGCTTCGGTAAAAAATGTCAGAAGTTAGCAGATTCATTAAATTCAAAACAACTATCATTTTGACCACTAAACCAAAGACTTTGACAAAAATATATTAGATTAAAACTTCCCTCCACTTCTCTGCTTGTCAAATGCGGAGAAGGTTTATTCAGTATGGAATTTACGTTACAGCAGTTTTACTAAATGCACTACCATTTGTTTTTTAAACTTTCACAAACAACTGCCGTTTTGACCCCTTTCCCGACATTTTACAGAAAACAATGTTTTCTACATAAAATCTACCAATAATCTTCAGCTTTTCAAACAACAAGTCGGATTTCAAATCGGGTCTACCAATCTGTAACTAGAGCTATTTTTGCAACCCTTCGCCTGTTTTTATGGCTCCGGTAAAAAATGTCAGAAGTTAGCAGATTCATTAAATTCAAAACAACTTTCACAAAAACTGCCGTTTTGACCCCTTTCCCAACATTTTACAGAAATCAATGTTTTCTATATAAAATCTACCCCTAATCTTCTGCTTTTCAAGCAACAAGTCGGATTTCAAATCGGTTCTTCCAATGTGTAACTAGAGCTATTTTTGTAACCCTTCGCCTGTTTTTATGGCTCCGGTAAAAAATGTCAGAAGTTAGCAGATTCATTAAATTCAAAACAACTTTCACAAAAACTGCCGTTTTGACCCCTTTCCCAACATTTTACAGAAAACAATGTTTTCTATACAAAATCTACCCCTAATCTTCTGCTTTTCAAGCAACAAGTCGGATTTCAAATCGGGTCTACCAATCTGTAACTAGAGCTATTTTTGCAACCCTTCGCCTGTTTTTATGGCTCCGGTAAAAAATGTCAGAAGTTAGCAGATTCATTAAATTCAAAACAACTTTCACAAAAACTGCCGTTTTGACCCCTTTCCCAACATTTTACAGAAAACAATGTTTTCTATACAAAATCTACCCCTAATCTTCTGCTTTTCAAGCAACAAGTCGGATTTCAAATCGGGTCTACCAATCTGTAACTAGAGCTATTTTTGCAACCCTTCGCCTGTTTTTATGGCTCCGGTAAAAAATGTCAGAAGTTAGCAGATTCATTAAATTCAAAACAACTTTCACAAAAACTGCCGTTTTGACCCCTTTCCCAACATTTTACAGAAAACAATGTTTTCTATATAAAATCTACCCCTAATCTTCTGCTTTTCAAGCAACAAGTCGGATTTCAAATCGGGTCTTCCAATGTGTAACTAGAGCTATTTTTGTAACCCTTCGCCTGATTTTATGGCTTCGGTAAAAAATGTCAGAAGTTAGCAGATTCATTAAATTCAAAACAACTATCATTTTGACCACTAAACCAAAGACTTTGACAAAAATATATTAGATTAAAACTTCCCTCCACTTCTCTGCTTGTCAAATGCGGAGAAGGTTTATTCAGTATGGAATTTACGTTACAGCAGTTTTACTAAATGCACTACCATGTGTTTTTTAAACTTTCACAAACAACTGCCGTTTTGACCCCTTTCCCGACATTTTACAGAAAACAATGTTTTCTACATAAAATCTACCAATAATCTTCAGCTTTTCAAACAACAAGTCGGATTTCAAATCGGGTCTACCAATCTGTAACTAGAGCTATTTTTGCAACCCTTCGCCTGTTTTTATGGCTCCGGTAAAAAATGTCAGAAGTTAGCAGATTCATTAAATTCAAAACAACTTTCACAAACAACTGCCGTTTTGACCACTTTCCCAACATTTTACAGAAAAAAATGTTTTCTATATAAAATCTACCCCTAATCTTCAGCTTTTCAAGCAACAAGTCGGATTTCAAATCGGGTCTACCAATCTGTAACTAGAGCTATTTTTATAACCCTTCGCCTGTTTTTCTGGCTTCGGTAAAAAATGTCAGAAGTTAGCAGATTCATTAAATTCAAAACAACTTTCACAAAAACTGCCGTTTTGACCCCTTTCCCAACATTTTACAGAAAACAATGTTTTCTATACAAAATCTACCCCTAATCTTCTGCTCTTCAAGCAACAAGTCGGATTTCAAATCGGGTCTACCAATCTGTAACTAGAGCTATTTTTGCAACCCTTCGCCTGTTTTATGGCTCCGGTAAAAAATGTCAGAAGTTAGCAGATTCATTAAATTCAAAACAACTTTCACAAAAACTGCCGTTTTGACCCCTTTCCCAACATTTTACAGAAAACAATGTTTTCTATACAAAATCTACCCCTAATCTTCTGCTTTTCAAGCAACAAGTCGGATTTCAAATCGGGTCTACCAATCTGTAACTAGAGCTATTTTTGCAACCCTTCGCCTGTTTTTATGGCTCCGGTAAAAAATGTCAGAAGTTAGCAGATTCATTAAATTCAAAACAACTTTCACAAAAACTGCCGTTTTGACCCCTTTCCCAACATTTTACAGAAAACAATGTTTTCTATATAAAATCTACCCCTAATCTTCTGCTTTTCAAGCAACAAGTCGGATTTCAAATCGGGTCTTCCAATGTGTAACTAGAGCTATTTTTGTAACCCTTCGCCTGATTTTATGGCTTCGGTAAAAAATGTCAGAAGTTAGCAGATTCATTAAATTCAAAACAACTATCATTTTGACCACTAAACCAAAGACTTTGACAAAAATATATTAGATTAAAACTTCCCTCCACTTCTCTGCTTGTCAAATGCGGAGAAGGTTTATTCAGTATGGAATTTACGTTACAGCAGTTTTACTAAATGCACTATCATGTGTTTTTTAAACTTTCACAAACAACTGCCGTTTTGACCCCTTTCCCGACATTTTACAGAAAACAATGTTTTCTACATAAAATCTACCAATAATCTTCAGCTTTTCAAACAACAAGTCGGATTTCAAATCGGGTCTACCAATCTGTAACTAGAGCTATTTTTGCAACCCTTCGCCTGTTTTTATGGCTCCGGTAAAAAATGTCAGAAGTTAGCAGATTCATTAAATTCAAAACAACTTTCACAAAAACTGCCGTTTTGACCCCTTTCCCAACATTTTACAGAAATCAATGTTTTCTATATAAAATCTACCCCTAATCTTCTGCTTTTCAAGCAACAAGTCGGATTTCAAATCGGTTCTTCCAATGTGTAACTAGAGCTATTTTTGTAACCCTTCGCCTGATTTTATGGCTTCGGTAAAAAATGTCAGAAGTTAGCAGATTCATTAAATTCAAAACAACTATCATTTTGACCACTAAACCAAAGACTTTGACAAAAATATATTAGATTAAAACTTCCCTCCACTTCTCTGCTTGTCAAATGCGGAGAAGGTTTATTCAGTATGGAATTTACGTTACAGCAGTTTTACTAAATGCACTACCATTTGTTTTTTAAACTTTCACAAACAACTGCCGTTTTGACCCCTTTCCCGACATTTTACAGAAAACAATGTTTTCTACATAAAATCTACCAATAATCTTCAGCTTTTCAAACAACAAGTCGGATTTCAAATCGGGTCTACCAATCTGTAACTAGAGCTATTTTTGCAACCCTTCGCCTGTTTTTATGGCTCCGGTAAAAAATGTCAGAAGTTAGCAGATTCATTAAATTCAAAACAACTTTCACAAAAACTGCCGTTTTGACCCCTTTCCCAACATTTTACAGAAATCAATGTTTTCTATATAAAATCTACCCCTAATCTTCTGCTTTTCAAGCAACAAGTCGGATTTCAAATCGGTTCTTCCAATGTGTAACTAGAGCTATTTTTGTAACCCTTCGCCTGTTTTTATGGCTCCGGTAAAAAATGCCAGAAGTTAGCAGATTCATTAAATTCAAAACAACTTTCACAAAAACTGCCGTTTTGACCCCTTTCCCAACATTTTACAGAAAACAATGTTTTCTATACAAAATCTACCCCTAATCTTCTGCTTTTCAAGCAACAAGTCGGATTTCAAATCGGGTCTACCAATCTGTAACTAGAGCTATTTTTGCAACCCTTCGCCTGTTTTTATGGCTCCGGTAAAAAATGTCAGAAGTTAGCAGATTCATTAAATTCAAAACAACTTTCACAAAAACTGCCGTTTTGACCCCTTTCCCAACATTTTACAGAAAACAATGTTTTCTATACAAAATCTACCCCTAATCTTCTGCTTTTCAAGCAACAAGTCGGATTTCAAATCGGGTCTACCAATCTGTAACTAGAGCTATTTTTGCAACCCTTCGCCTGTTTTTATGGCTCCGGTAAAAAATGTCAGAAGTTAGCAGATTCATTAAATTCAAAACAACTTTCACAAAAACTGCCGTTTTGACCCCTTTCCCAACATTTTACAGAAAACAATGTTTTCTATATAAAATCTACCCCTAATCTTCTGCTTTTCAAGCAACAAGTCGGATTTCAAATCGGGTCTTCCAATGTGTAACTAGAGCTATTTTTGTAACCCTTCGCCTGATTTTATGGCTTCGGTAAAAAATGTCAGAAGTTAGCAGATTCATTAAATTCAAAACAACTATCATTTTGACCACTAAACCAAAGACTTTGACAAAAATATATTAGATTAAAACTTCCCTCCACTTCTCTGCTTGTCAAATGCGGAGAAGGTTTATTCAGTATGGAATTTACGTTACAGCAGTTTTACTAAATGCACTACCATGTGTTTTTTAAACTTTCACAAACAACTGCCGTTTTGACCCCTTTCCCGACATTTTACAGAAAACAATGTTTTCTACATAAAATCTACCAATAATCTTCAGCTTTTCAAACAACAAGTCGGATTTCAAATCGGGTCTACCAATCTGTAACTAGAGCTATTTTTGCAACCCTTCGCCTGTTTTTATGGCTCCGGTAAAAAATGTCAGAAGTTAGCAGATTCATTAAATTCAAAACAACTTTCACAAACAACTGCCGTTTTGACCACTTTCCCAACATTTTACAGAAAAAAATGTTTTCTATATAAAATCTACCCCTAATCTTCAGCTTTTCAAGCAACAAGTCGGATTTCAAATCGGGTCTACCAATCTGTAACTAGAGCTATTTTTATAACCCTTCGCCTGTTTTTCTGGCTTCGGTAAAAAATGTCAGAAGTTAGCAGATTCATTAAATTCAAAACAACTTTCACAAAAACTGCCGTTTTGACCCCTTTCCCAACATTTTACAGAAAACAATGTTTTCTATACAAAATCTACCCCTAATCTTCTGCTCTTCAAGCAACAAGTCGGATTTCAAATCGGGTCTACCAATCTGTAACTAGAGCTATTTTTGCAACCCTTCGCCTGTTTTATGGCTCCGGTAAAAAATGTCAGAAGTTAGCAGATTCATTAAATTCAAAACAACTTTCACAAAAACTGCCGTTTTGACCCCTTTCCCAACATTTTACAGAAAACAATGTTTTCTATACAAAATCTACCCCTAATCTTCTGCTTTTCAAGCAACAAGTCGGATTTCAAATCGGGTCTACCAATCTGTAACTAGAGCTATTTTTGCAACCCTTCGCCTGTTTTTATGGCTCCGGTAAAAAATGTCAGAAGTTAGCAGATTCATTAAATTCAAAACAACTTTCACAAAAACTGCCGTTTTGACCCCTTTCCCAACATTTTACAGAAAACAATGTTTTCTATATAAAATCTACCCCTAATCTTCTGCTTTTCAAGCAACAAGTCGGATTTCAAATCGGGTCTTCCAATGTGTAACTAGAGCTATTTTTGTAACCCTTCGCCTGATTTTATGGCTTCGGTAAAAAATGTCAGAAGTTAGCAGATTCATTAAATTCAAAACAACTATCATTTTGACCACTAAACCAAAGACTTTGACAAAAATATATTAGATTAAAACTTCCCTCCACTTCTCTGCTTGTCAAATGCGGAGAAGGTTTATTCAGTATGGAATTTACGTTACAGCAGTTTTACTAAATGCACTATCATGTGTTTTTTAAACTTTCACAAACAACTGCCGTTTTGACCCCTTTCCCGACATTTTACAGAAAACAATGTTTTCTACATAAAATCTACCAATAATCTTCAGCTTTTCAAACAACAAGTCGGATTTCAAATCGGGTCTACCAATCTGTAACTAGAGCTATTTTTGCAACCCTTCGCCTGTTTTTATGGCTCCGGTAAAAAATGTCAGAAGTTAGCAGATTCATTAAATTCAAAACAACTTTCACAAAAACTGCCGTTTTGACCCCTTTCCCAACATTTTACAGAAATCAATGTTTTCTATATAAAATCTACCCCTAATCTTCTGCTTTTCAAGCAACAAGTCGGATTTCAAATCGGTTCTTCCAATGTGTAACTAGAGCTATTTTTGTAACCCTTCGCCTGATTTTATGGCTTCGGTAAAAAATGTCAGAAGTTAGCAGATTCATTAAATTCAAAACAACTATCATTTTGACCACTAAACCAAAGACTTTGACAAAAATATATTAGATTAAAACTTCCCTCCACTTCTCTGCTTGTCAAATGCGGAGAAGGTTTATTCAGTATGGAATTTACGTTACAGCAGTTTTACTAAATGCACTACCATTTGTTTTTTAAACTTTCACAAACAACTGCCGTTTTGACCCCTTTCCCGACATTTTACAGAAAACAATGTTTTCTACATAAAATCTACCAATAATCTTCAGCTTTTCAAACAACAAGTCGGATTTCAAATCGGGTCTACCAATCTGTAACTAGAGCTATTTTTGCAACCCTTCGCCTGTTTTTATGGCTCCGGTAAAAAATGTCAGAAGTTAGCAGATTCATTAAATTCAAAACAACTTTCACAAAAACTGCCGTTTTGACCCCTTTCCCAACATTTTACAGAAATCAATGTTTTCTATATAAAATCTACCCCTAATCTTCTGCTTTTCAAGCAACAAGTCGGATTTCAAATCGGTTCTTCCAATGTGTAACTAGAGCTATTTTTGTAACCCTTCGCCTGTTTTTATGGCTCCGGTAAAAAATGCCAGAAGTTAGCAGATTCATTAAATTCAAAACAACTTTCACAAAAACTGCCGTTTTGACCCCTTTCCCAACATTTTACAGAAAACAATGTTTTCTATACAAAATCTACCCCTAATCTTCTGCTTTTCAAGCAACAAGTCGGATTTCAAATCGGGTCTACCAATCTGTAACTAGAGCTATTTTTGCAACCCTTCGCCTGTTTTTATGGCTCCGGTAAAAAATGTCAGAAGTTAGCAGATTCATTAAATTCAAAACAACTTTCACAAAAACTGCCGTTTTGACCCCTTTCCCAACATTTTACAGAAAACAATGTTTTCTATACAAAATCTACCCCTAATCTTCTGCTTTTCAAGCAACAAGTCGGATTTCAAATCGGGTCTACCAATCTGTAACTAGAGCTATTTTTGCAACCCTTCGCCTGTTTTTATGGCTCCGGTAAAAAATGTCAGAAGTTAGCAGATTCATTAAATTCAAAACAACTTTCACAAAAACTGCCGTTTTGACCCCTTTCCCAACATTTTACAGAAAACAATGTTTTCTATATAAAATCTACCCCTAATCTTCTGCTTTTCAAGCAACAAGTCGGATTTCAAATCGGGTCTTCCAATGTGTAACTAGAGCTATTTTTGTAACCCTTCGCCTGATTTTATGGCTTCGGTAAAAAATGTCAGAAGTTAGCAGATTCATTAAATTCAAAACAACTATCATTTTGACCACTAAACCAAAGACTTTGACAAAAATATATTAGATTAAAACTTCCCTCCACTTCTCTGCTTGTCAAATGCGGAGAAGGTTTATTCAGTATGGAATTTACGTTACAGCAGTTTTACTAAATGCACTACCATGTGTTTTTTAAACTTTCACAAACAACTGCCGTTTTGACCCCTTTCCCGACATTTTACAGAAAACAATGTTTTCTACATAAAATCTACCAATAATCTTCAGCTTTTCAAACAACAAGTCGGATTTCAAATCGGGTCTACCAATCTGTAACTAGAGCTATTTTTGCAACCCTTCGCCTGTTTTTATGGCTCCGGTAAAAAATGTCAGAAGTTAGCAGATTCATTAAATTCAAAACAACTTTCACAAACAACTGCCGTTTTGACCACTTTCCCAACATTTTACAGAAAAAAATGTTTTCTATATAAAATCTACCCCTAATCTTCAGCTTTTCAAGCAACAAGTCGGATTTCAAATCGGGTCTACCAATCTGTAACTAGAGCTATTTTTATAACCCTTCGCCTGTTTTTCTGGCTTCGGTAAAAAATGTCAGAAGTTAGCAGATTCATTAAATTCAAAACAACTTTCACAAAAACTGCCGTTTTGACCCCTTTCCCAACATTTTACAGAAAACAATGTTTTCTATACAAAATCTACCCCTAATCTTCTGCTCTTCAAGCAACAAGTCGGATTTCAAATCGGGTCTACCAATCTGTAACTAGAGCTATTTTTGCAACCCTTCGCCTGTTTTATGGCTTCGGTAAAAAATGTCAGAAGTTAGCAGATTCATTAAATTCAAAACAACTATCATTTTGACCACTAAACCAAAGACTTTGACAAAAATATATTAGATTAAAACTTCCCTCCACTTCTCTGCTTGTCAAATGCGGAGAAGGTTTATTCAGTATGGAATTTACGTTACAGCAGTTTTACTAAATGCACTACCATGTGTTTTTTAAACTTTCACAAACAACTGCCGTTTTGACCCCTTTCCCGACATTTTACAGAAAACAATGTTTTCTACATAAAATCTACCAATAATCTTCAGCTTTTCAAACAACAAGTCGGATTTCAAATCGGGTCTACCAATCTGTAACTAGAGCTATTTTTGCAACCCTTCGCCTGTTTTTATGGCTCCGGTAAAAAATGTCAGAAGTTAGCAGATTCATTAAATTCAAAACAACTTTCACAAAAACTGCCGTTTTGACCCCTTTCCCAACATTTTACAGAAATCAATGTTTTCTATATAAAATCTACCCCTAATCTTCTGCTTTTCAAGCAACAAGTCGGATTTCAAATCGGTTCTTCCAATGTGTAACTAGAGCTATTTTTGTAACCCTTCGCCTGTTTTTATGGCTCCGGTAAAAAATGTCAGAAGTTAGCAGATTCATTAAATTCAAAACAACTATCATTTTGACCACTAAACCAAAGACTTTGACAAAAATATATTAGATTAAAACTTCCCTCTACTTCTCTGCTTGTCAAATGCGGAGAAGGTTTATTCAGTATGGAATTTACGTTACAGCAGTTTTACTAAATGCACTACCATGTGTTTTTTAAACTTTCACAAACAACTGCCGTTTTGACCACTTTCCCAACATTTTACAGAAAACAATGTTTTCTATATAAAATCTACCCCTAATCTTCAGCTTTTCAAGCAACAAGTCGGATTTCAAATCGGGTCTACCAATCTGTAACTAGAGCTATTTTTATAACCCTTCGCCTGTTTTTCTGGCTTCGGTAAAAAATGTCAGAAGTTAGCAGATTCATTAAATTCAAAACAACTTTCACAAAAACTGCCGTTTTGACCCCTTTCCCAACATTTTACAGAAAACAATGTTTTCTATACAAAATCTACCCCTAATCTTCTGCTTTTCAAGCAACAAGTCGGATTTCAAATCGGGTCTACCAATCTGTAACTAGAGCTATTTTTGCAACCCTTCGCCTGTTTTTATGGCTCCGGTAAAAAATGTCAGAAGTTAGCAGATTCATTAAATTCAAAACAACTTTCACAAAAACTGCCGTTTTGACCCCTTTCCCAACATTTTACAGAAAACAATGTTTTCTATATAAAATCTACCCCTAATCTTCTGCTTTTCAAGCAACAAGTCGGATTTCAAATCGGGTCTTCCAATGTGTAACTAGAGCTATTTTTGTAACCCTTCGCCTGATTTTATGGCTTCGGTAAAAAATGTCAGAAGTTAGCAGATTCATTAAATTCAAAACAACTATCATTTTGACCACTAAACCAAAGACTTTGACAAAAATATATTAGATTAAAACTTCCCTCTACTTCTCTGCTTGTCAAATGCGGAGAAGGTTTATTCAGTATGGAATTTACGTTACAGCAGTTTTACTAAATGCACTACCATGTGTTTTTTAAACTTTCACAAACAACTGCCGTTTTGACCACTTTCCCAACATTTTACAGAACACAATGTTTTCTATATAAACTCTACCCCTAATCTTCAGCTTTTCAAGCAACAAGTCGGATTTCAAATCGGGTCTACCAATCTGTAACTAGAGCTATTTTTATAACCCTTCGCCTGTTTTTCTGGCTTCGGTAAAAAATGTCAGAAGTTAGCAGATTCATTAAATTCAAAACAACTTTCACAAAAACTGCCGTTTTGACCCCTTTCCCAACATTTTACAGAAAACAATGTTTTCTATACAAAATCTACCCCTAATCTTCTGCTTTTCAAGCAACAAGTCGGATTTCAAATCGGGTCTACCAATCTGTAACTAGAGCTATTTTTGCAACCCTTCGCCTGTTTTTATGGCTCCGGTAAAAAATGTCAGAAGTTAGCAGATTCATTAAATTCAAAACAACTTTCACAAAAACTGCCGTTTTGACCCCTTTCCCAACATTTTACAGAAAACAATGTTTTCTATATAAAATCTACCCCTAATCTTCTGCTTTTCAAGCAACAAGTCGGATTTCAAATCGGGTCTTCCAATGTGTAACTAGATCTATTTTTGTAACCCTTCGCCTGATTTTATGGCTTCGGTAAAAAATGTCAGAAGTTAGCAGATTCATTAAATTCAAAACAACTATCATTTTGACCACTAAACCAAAGACTTTGACAAAAATATATTAGATTAAAACTTCCCTCTACTTCTCTGCTTGTCAAATGCGGAGAAGGTTTATTCAGTATGGAATTTACGTTAGAGCAGTTTTACTAAATGCACTACCATGTGTTTTTTTAACTTTCACAAACAACTGCCGTTTTGACCCCTTCCCCGACATTTCACAGAAAACAATGTTTTCTACATAAAATCTACCAATAATCTTCAGCTTTTCAAACAACAAGTCGGATTTCAAATCGGGTCTACCAATCTGTAACTAGAGCTATTTTTGCAACCCTTCGCCTGTTTTTATGGCTCCGGTAAAAAATGTCAGAAGTTAGCAGATTCATTAAATTCAAAACAACTTTCACAAAAACTGCCGTTTTGACCCCTTTCCCAACATTTTACAGAAAACAATGTTTTCTATATAAAATCTACCCCTAATCTTCTGCTTTTCAAGCAACAAGTCGGATTTCAAATCGGGTCTTCCAATGTGTAACTAGAGCTATTTTTGTAACCCTTCGCCTGATTTTATGGCTTCGGTAAAAAATGTCAGAAGTTAGCAGATTCATTAAATTCAAAACAACTATCATTTTGACCACTAAACCAAAGACTTTGACAAAAATATATTAGATTAAAACTTCCCTCTACTTCTCTGCTTGTCAAATGCGGAGAAGGTTTATTCAGTATGGAATTTACGTTACAGCAGTTTTACTAAATGCACTACCATGTGTTTTTTAAACTTTCACAAACAACTGCCGTTTTGACCCCTTTCCCGACATTTTACAGAAAACAATGTTTTCTACATAAAATCTACCAATAATCTTCAGCTTTTCAAACAACAAGTCGGATTTCAAATCGGGTCTACCAATCTGTAACTAGAGCTATTTTTGCAACCCTTCGCCTGTTTTTATGGCTCCGGTAAAAAATGTCAGAAGTTAGCAGATTCATTAAATTCAAAACAACTTTCACAAAAACTGCCGTTTTGACCCCTTTCCCAACATTTTACAGAAATCAATGTTTTCTATATAAAATCTACCCCTAATCTTCTGCTTTTCAAGCAACAAGTCGGATTTCAAATCGGGTCTTCCAATGTGTAACTAGAGCTATTTTTGTAACCCTTCGCCTGTTTTTATGGCTCCGGTAAAAAATGTCAGAAGTTAGCAGATTCATTAAATTCAAAACAACTTTCACAAAAACTGCCGTTTTGACCCCTTTCCCAACATTTTACAGAAAACAATGTTTTCTATATAAAATCTACCCCAATCTTCTGCTTTTCAAGCAACAAGTCGGATTTCAAATCGGGTCAACCAATCTGTAACTAGAGCTATTCTTGTAACCCTTCACCTGTTTTTCTGGCTTCGTTAAAAAACGTCAGAAGTTAGCAGATTCATTAAATTCAAAACAACTTTCACAAAAACTGCCGTTTTGACCCCTTTCCCAACATTTTACAGAAATCAATGTTTTCTATATAAAATCTACCCCTACTATTCTGCTTTTCAAGCAACAAGTCGGATTTCAAATCGGGTCTACCAATCTGTAACTAGAGCTATTTTTATAACCCTTCGCCTGTTTTTCTGGCTTCGGTAAAAAATGTCAGAAGTTAGCAGATTCATTAAATTCAAAACAACTTTCACAAAAACTGCCGTTTTGACCCCTTTCCCAACATTTTACAGAAAACAATGTTTTCTATACAAAATCTACCCCTAATCTTCTGCTTTTCAAGCAACAAGTCGGATTTCAAATCGGGTCTACCAATCTGTAACTAGAGCTATTTTTGCAACCCTTCGCCTGTTTTTATGGCTCCGGTAAAAAATGTCAGAAGTTAGCAGATTCATTAAATTCAAAACAACTTTCACAAAAACTGCCGTTTTGACCCCTTTCCCAACATTTTACAGAAAACAATGTTTTCTATATAAAATCTACCCCAATCTTCTGCTTTTCAAGCAACAAGTCGGATTTCAAATCGGGTCAACCAATCTGTAACTAGAGCTATTTTTGTAACCCTTCACCTGTTTTTCTGGCTTCGTTAAAAAACGTCAGAAGTTAGCAGATTCATTAAATTCAAAACAACTTTCACAAACAACTGCCGTTTTGACCCCTTTCCCAACATTTTACAGAAAACAATGTTTTCTATATAAAATCTACCCCTAATCTTCTGCTTTTCAAGCAACAAGTCGGATTTCAAATCGGGTCTTCCAATGTGTAACTAGAGCTATTTTTGTAACCCTTCGCCTGATTTTATGGCTTCGGTAAAAAATGTCAGAAGTTAGCAGATTCATTAAATTCAAAACAACTATCATTTTGACCACTAAACCAAAGACTTTGACAAAAATATATTAGATTAAAACTTCCCTCTACTTCTCTGCTTGTCAAATGCGGAGAAGGTTTATTCAGTATGGAATTTACGTTACAGCAGTTTTACTAAATGCACTACCATGTGTTTTTTAAACTTTCACAAACAACTGCCGTTTTGACCCCTTTCCCGACATTTTACAGAAAACAATGTTTTCTACATAAAATCTACCAATAATCTTCAGCTTTTCAAACAACAAGTCGGATTTCAAATCGGGTCTACCAATCTGTAACTAGAGCTATTTTTATAACCCTTCGCCTGTTTTTCTGGCTTCGGTAAAAAACGTCAGAAGTTAGCAGATTCATTAAATTCAAAACAACTTTCACAAACAACTGCCGTTTTGACCCCTTTCCCAACATTTTACAGAAAACAATGTTTTCTATATAAAATCTACCCCTAATCTTCTGCTTTTCAAGCAACAAGTCGGATTTCAAATCGGGTCTTCCAATGTGTAACTAGAGCTATTTTTGTAACCCTTCGCCTGATTTTATGGCTTCGGTAAAAAATGTCAGAAGTTAGCAGATTCATTAAATTCAAAACAACTATCATTTTGACCACTAAACCAAAGACTTTGACAAAAATATATTAGATTAAAACTTCCCTCTACTTCTCTGCTTGTCAAATGCGGAGAAGGTTTATTCAGTATGGAATTTACGTTACAGCAGTTTTACTAAATGCACTACCATGTGTTTTTTAAACTTTCACAAACAACTGCCGTTTTGACCCCTTTCCCGACATTTTACAGAAAACAATGTTTTCTACATAAAATCTACCAATAATCTTCAGCTTTTCAAACAACAAGTCGGATTTCAAATCGGGTCTACCAATCTGTAACTAGAGCTATTTTTATAACCCTTCGCCTGTTTTTCTGGCTTCGGTAAAAAATGTCAGAAGTTAGCAGATTCATTAAATTCAAAACAACTTTCACAAAAACTGCCGTTTTGACCCCTTTCCCAACATTTTACAGAAAACAATGTTTTCTATACAAAATCTACCCCTAATCTTCTGCTTTTCAAGCAACAAGTCGGATTTCAAATCGGGTCTACCAATCTGTAACTAGAGCTATTTTTGCAACCCTTCGCCTGTTTTTATGGCTCCGGTAAAAAATGTCAGAAGTTAGCAGATTCATTAAATTCAAAACAACTTTCACAAAAACTGCCGTTTTGACCCCTTTCCCAACATTTTACAGAAAACAATGTTTTTTATATAAAATCTACCCCAATCTTCTGCTTTTCAAGCAACAAGTCGGATTTCAAATCGGGTCAACCAATCTGTAACTAGAGCTATTTTTGTAACCCTTCACCTGTTTTTCTGGCTTCGTTAAAAAACGTCAGAAGTTAGCAGATTCATTAAATTCAAAACAACTTTCACAAACAACTGCCGTTTTGACCCCTTTCCCAACATTTTACAGAAAACAATGTTTTCTATATAAAATCTACCCCTAATCTTCTGCTTTTCAAGCAACAAGTCGGATTTCAAATCGGGTCTTCCAATGTGTAACTAGAGCTATTTTTGTAACCCTTCGCCTGATTTTATGGCTTCGGTAAAAAATGTCAGAAGTTAGCAGATTCATTAAATTCAAAACAACTATCATTTTGACCACTAAACCAAAGACTTTGACAAAAATATATTAGATTAAAACTTCCCTCTACTTCTCTGCTTGTCAAATGCGGAGAAGGTTTATTCAGTATGGAATTTACGTTACAGCAGTTTTACTAAATGCACTACCATGTGTTTTTTAAACTTTCACAAACAACTGCCGTTTTGACCCCTTTCCCGACATTTTACAGAAAACAATGTTTTCTACATAAAATCTACCAATAATCTTCAGCTTTTCAAACAACAAGTCGGATTTCAAATCGGGTCTACCAATCTGTAACTAGAGCTATTTTTGCAACCCTTCGCCTGTTTTTATGGCTCCGGTAAAAAATGTCAGAAGTTAGCAGATTCATTAAATTCAAAACAACTTTCACAAAAACTGCCGTTTTGACCCCTTTCCCAACATTTTACAGAAATCAATGTTTTCTATATAAAATCTACCCCTAATCTTCTGCTTTTCAAGCAACAAGTCGGATTTCAAATCGGGTCTTCCAATGTGTAACTAGAGCTATTTTTGTAACCCTTCGCCTGTTTTTATGGCTCCGGTAAAAAATGTCAGAAGTTAGCAGATTCATTAAATTCAAAACAACTATCATTTTGACCACTAAACCAAAGACTTTGACAAAAATATATTAGATTAAAACTTCCCTCTACTTCTCTGCTTGTCAAATGCGGAGAAGGTTTATTCAGTATGGAATTTACGTTACAGCAGTTTTACTAAATGCACTACCATGTGTTTTTTAAACTTTCACAAACAACTGCCGTTTTGACCCCTTTCCCGACATTTTACAGAAAACAATGTTTTCTACATAAAATCTACCAATAATCTTCAGCTTTTCAAACAACAAGTCGGATTTCAAATCGGGTCTACCAATCTGTAACTAGAGCTATTTTTATAACCCTTCGCCTGTTTTTCTGGCTTCGGTAAAAAATGTCAGAAGTTAGCAGATTCATTAAATTCAAAACAACTTTCACAAAAACTGCCGTTTTGACCCCTTTCCCAACATTTTACAGAAAACAATGTTTTCTATACAAAATCTACCCCTAATCTTCTGCTTTTCAAGCAACAAGTCGGATTTCAAATCGGGTCTACCAATCTGTAACTAGAGCTATTTTTGCAACCCTTCGCCTGTTTTTATGGCTCCGGTAAAAAATGTCAGAAGTTAGCAGATTCATTAAATTCAAAACAACTTTCACAAAAACTGCCGTTTTGACCCCTTTCCCAACATTTTACAGAAAACAATGTTTTCTATATAAAATCTACCCCAATCTTCTGCTTTTCAAGCAACAAGTCGGATTTCAAATCGGGTCAACCAATCTGTAACTAGAGCTATTTTTGTAACCCTTCACCTGTTTTTCTGGCTTCGTTAAAAAACGTCAGAAGTTAGCAGATTCATTAAATTCAAAACAACTTTCACAAAAACTGCCGTTTTGACCCCTTTCCCAACATTTTACAGAAATCAATGTTTTCTATATAAAATCTACCCCTACTATTCTGCTTTTCAAGCAACAAGTCGGATTTCAAATCGGGGCTACCAATCTGTAACTAGAGCTATTTTTGCAACCCTTCGCCTGTTTTTATGGCTCCGGTAAAAAATGTCAGAAGTTAGCAGATTCATTAAATTCAAAACAACTTTCACAAACAACTGCCGTTTTGACCCCTTTCCCAACATTTTACAGAAAACAATGTTTTCTATATAAAATCTACCCCTAATCTTCTGCTTTTCAAGCAACAAGTAGGATTTCAAATCGGGTCTTCCAATGTGTAACTAGAGCTATTTTTGTAACCCTTCGCCTGATTTTATGGCTTCGGTAAAAAATGTCAGAAGTTAGCAGATTCATTAAATTCAAAACAACTTTCACAAACAACTGCCGTTTTGACCCCTTTCCCAACATTTTACAGAAAACAATGTTTTCTATGTAAAATCTACCCCTAATCTTCTGCTTTTCAAGCAACAAGTCGGATTTCAAATCGGGTCTTCCAATGTGTAACTAGAGCTATTTTTGTAACCCTTCGCCTGATTTTATGGCTTCGGTAAAAAATGTCAGAAGTTAGCAGATTCATTAAATTCAAAACAACTATCATTTTGACCACTAAACCAAAGACTTTGACAAAAATATATTAGATTAAAACTTCCCTCTACTTCTCTGCTTGTCAAATGCGGAGAAGGTTTATTCAGTATGGAATTTACGTTACAGCAGTTTTACTAAATGCACTACCATGTGTTTTTTAAACTTTCACAAACAACTGCCGTTTTGACCCCTTTCCCGACATTTTACAGAAAACAATGTTTTCTACATAAAATCTACCAATAATCTTCAGCTTTTCAAACAACAAGTCGGATTTCAAATCGGGTCTACCAATCTGTAACTAGAGCTATTTTTATAACCCTTCGCCTGTTTTTCTGGCTTCGGTAAAAAATGTCAGAAGTTAGCAGATTCATTAAATTCAAAACAACTTTCACAAAAACTGCCGTTTTGACCCCTTTCCCAACATTTTACAGAAAACAATGTTTTCTATACAAAATCTACCCCTAATCTTCTGCTTTTCAAGCAACAAGTCGGATTTCAAATCGGGTCTACCAATCTGTAACTAGAGCTATTTTTGCAACCCTTCGCCTGTTTTTATGGCTCCGGTAAAAAATGTCAGAAGTTAGCAGATTCATTAAATTCAAAACAACTTTCACAAAAACTGCCGTTTTGACCCCTTTCCCAACATTTTACAGAAAACAATGTTTTCTATATAAAATCTACCCCAATCTTCTGCTTTTCAAGCAACAAGTCGGATTTCAAATCGGGTCTACCAATCTGTAACTAGAGCTATTTTTATAACCCTTCGCCTGTTTTTCTGGCTTCGGTAAAAAATGTCAGAAGTTAGCAGATTCATTAAATTCAAAACAACTTTCACAAAAACTGCCGTTTTGACCCCTTTCCCAACATTTTACAGAAAACAATGTTTTCTATACAAAATCTACCCCTAATCTTCTGCTTTTCAAGCAACAAGTCGGATTTCAAATCGGGTCTACCAATCTGTAACTAGAGCTATTTTTGCAACCCTTCGCCTGTTTTTATGGCTCCGGTAAAAAATGTCAGAAGTTAGCAGATTCATTAAATTCAAAACAACTTTCACAAAAACTGCCGTTTTGACCCCTTTCCCAACATTTTACAGAAAACAATGTTTTCTATATAAAATCTACCCCAATCTTCTGCTTTTCAAGCAACAAGTCGGATTTCAAATCGGGTCAACCAATCTGTAACTAGAGCTATTTTTGTAACCCTTCACCTGTTTTTCTGGCTTCGTTAAAAAACGTCAGAAGTTAGCAGATTCATTAAATTCAAAACAACTTTCACAAAAACTGCCGTTTTGACCCCTTTCCCAACATTTTACAGAAATCAATGTTTTCTATATAAAATCTACCCCTACTATTCTGCTTTTCAAGCAACAAGTCGGATTTCAAATCGGGGCTACCAATCTGTAACTAGAGCTATTTTTGCAACCCTTCGCCTGTTTTTATGGCTCCGGTAAAAAATGTCAGAAGTTAGCAGATTCATTAAATTCAAAACAACTTTCACAAACAACTGCCGTTTTGACCCCTTTCCCAACATTTTACAGAAAACAATGTTTTCTATATAAAATCTACCCCTAATCTTCTGCTTTTCAAGCAACAAGTAGGATTTCAAATCGGGTCTTCCAATGTGTAACTAGAGCTATTTTTGTAACCCTTCGCCTGATTTTATGGCTTCGGTAAAAAATGTCAGAAGTTAGCAGATTCATTAAATTCAAAACAACTTTCACAAACAACTGCCGTTTTGACCCCTTTCCCAACATTTTACAGAAAACAATGTTTTCTATATAAAATCTACCCCTAATCTTCTGCTTTTCAAGCAACAAGTCGGATTTCAAATCGGGTCTTCCAATGTGTAACTAGAGCTATTTTTGTAACCCTTCGCCTGATTTTATGGCTTCGGTAAAAAATGTCAGAAGTTAGCAGATTCATTAAATTCAAAACAACTATCATTTTGACCACTAAACCAAAGACTTTGACAAAAATATATTAGATTAAAACTTCCCTCTACTTCTCTGCTTGTCAAATGCGGAGAAGGTTTATTCAGTATGGAATTTACGTTACAGCAGTTTTACTAAATGCACTACCATGTGTTTTTTAAACTTTCACAAACAACTGCCGTTTTGACCCCTTTCCCGACATTTTACAGAAAACAATGTTTTCTACATAAAATCTACCAATAATCTTCAGCTTTTCAAACAACAAGTCGGATTTCAAATCGGGTCAACCAATCTGTAACTAGAGCTATTTTTGTAACCCTTCACCTGTTTTTCTGGCTTCGTTAAAAAACGTCAGAAGTTAGCAGATTCATTAAATTCAAAACAACTATCATTTTGACCACTAAACCAAAGACTTTGACAAAAATATATTAGATTAAAACTTCCCTCTACTTCTCTGCTTGTCAAATGCGGAGAAGGTTTATTCAGTATGGAATTTACGTTACAGCAGTTTTACTAAATGCACTACCATGTGTTTTTTAAACTTTCACAAACAACTGCCGTTTTGACCCCTTTCCCGACATTTTACAGAAAACAATGTTTTCTACATAAAATCTACCAATAATCTTCAGCTTTTCAAACAACAAGTCGGATTTCAAATCGGGTCAACCAATCTGTAACTAGAGCTATTTTTGTAACCCTTCACCTGTTTTTCTGGCTTCGTTAAAAAACGTCAGAAGTTAGCAGATTCATTAAATTCAAAACAACTTTCACAAAAACTGCCGTTTTGACCCCTTTCCCAACATTTTACAGAAATCAATGTTTTCTATATAAAATCTACCCCTACTATTCTGCTTTTCAAGCAACAAGTCGGATTTCAAATCGGGGCTACCAATCTGTAACTAGAGCTATTTTTGCAACCCTTCGCCTGTTTTTATGGCTCCGGTAAAAAATGTCAGAAGTTAGCAGATTCATTAAATTCAAAACAACTTTCACAAACAACTGCCGTTTTGACCCCTTTCCCAACATTTTACAGAAAACAATGTTTTCTATATAAAATCTACCCCTAATCTTCTGCTTTTCAAGCAACAAGTAGGATTTCAAATCGGGTCTTCCAATGTGTAACTAGAGCTATTTTTGTAACCCTTCGCCTGATTTTATGGCTTCGGTAAAAAATGTCAGAAGTTAGCAGATTCATTAAATTCAAAACAACTTTCACAAACAACTGCCGTTTTGACCCCTTTCCCAACATTTTACAGAAAACAATGTTTTCTATATAAAATCTACCCCTAATCTTCTGCTTTTCAAGCAACAAGTCGGATTTCAAATCGGGTCTTCCAATGTGTAACTAGAGCTATTTTTGTAACCCTTCGCCTGATTTTATGGCTTCGGTAAAAAATGTCAGAAGTTAGCAGATTCATTAAATTCAAAACAACTATCATTTTGACCACTAAACCAAAGACTTTGACAAAAATATATTAGATTAAAACTTCCCTCTACTTCTCTGCTTGTCAAATGCGGAGAAGGTTTATTCAGTATGGAATTTACGTTACAGCAGTTTTACTAAATGCACTACCATGTGTTTTTTAAACTTTCACAAACAACTGCCGTTTTGACCCCTTTCCCGACATTTTACAGAAAACAATGTTTTCTACATAAAATCTACCAATAATCTTCAGCTTTTCAAACAACAAGTCGGATTTCAAATCGGGTCAACCAATCTGTAACTAGAGCTATTTTTGTAACCCTTCACCTGTTTTTCTGGCTTCGTTAAAAAACGTCAGAAGTTAGCAGATTCATTAAATTCAAAACAACTTTCACAAAAACTGCCGTTTTGACCCCTTTCCCAACATTTTACAGAAATCAATGTTTTCTATATAAAATCTACCCCTACTATTCTGCTTTTCAAGCAACAAGTCGGATTTCAAATCGGGGCTACCAATCTGTAACTAGAGCTATTTTTGCAACCCTTCGCCTGTTTTTATGGCTCCGGTAAAAAATGTCAGAAGTTAGCAGATTCATTAAATTCAAAACAACTTTCACAAACAACTGCCGTTTTGACCCCTTTCCCAACATTTTACAGAAAACAATGTTTTCTATATAAAATCTACCCCTAATCTTCTGCTTTTCAAGCAACAAGTAGGATTTCAAATCGGGTCTTCCAATGTGTAACTAGAGCTATTTTTGTAACCCTTCGCCTGATTTTATGGCTTCGGTAAAAAATGTCAGAAGTTAGCAGATTCATTAAATTCAAAACAACTTTCACAAACAACTGCCGTTTTGACCCCTTTCCCAACATTTTACAGAAAACAATGTTTTCTATATAAAATCTACCCCTAATCTTCTGCTTTTCAAGCAACAAGTCGGATTTCAAATCGGGTCTTCCAATGTGTAACTAGAGCTATTTTTGTAACCCTTCGCCTGATTTTATGGCTTCGGTAAAAAATGTCAGAAGTTAGCAGATTCATTAAATTCAAAACAACTATCATTTTGACCACTAAACCAAAGACTTTGACAAAAATATATTAGATTAAAACTTCCCTCTACTTCTCTGCTTGTCAAATGCGGAGAAGGTTTATTCAGTATGGAATTTACGTTACAGCAGTTTTACTAAATGCACTACCATGTGTTTTTTAAACTTTCACAAACAACTGCCGTTTTGACCCCTTTCCCGACATTTTACAGAAAACAATGTTTTCTACATAAAATCTACCAATAATCTTCAGCTTTTCAAACAACAAGTCGGATTTCAAATCGGGTCAACCAATCTGTAACTAGAGCTATTTTTGTAACCCTTCACCTGTTTTTCTGGCTTCGTTAAAAAACGTCAGAAGTTAGCAGATTCATTAAATTCAAAACAACTTTCACAAAAACTGCCGTTTTGACCCCTTTCCCAACATTTTACAGAAATCAATGTTTTCTATATAAAATCTACCCCTACTATTCTGCTTTTCAAGCAACAAGTCGGATTTCAAATCGGGGCTACCAATCTGTAACTAGAGCTATTTTTGCAACCCTTCGCCTGTTTTTATGGCTCCGGTAAAAAATGTCAGAAGTTAGCAGATTCATTAAATTCAAAACAACTTTCACAAACAACTGCCGTTTTGACCCCTTTCCCAACATTTTACAGAAAACAATGTTTTCTATATAAAATCTACCCCTAATCTTCTGCTTTTCAAGCAACAAGTCGGATTTCAAATCGGGTCTTCCAATGTGTAACTAGAGCTATTTTTGTAACCCTTCGCCTGATTTTATGGCTTCGGTAAAAAATGTCAGAAGTTAGCAGATTCATTAAATTCAAAACAACTATCATTTTGACCACTAAACCAAAGACTTTGACAAAAATATATTAGATTAAAACTTCCCTCTACTTCTCTGCTTGTCAAATGCGGAGAAGGTTTATTCAGTATGGAATTTACGTTACAGCAGTTTTACTAAATGCACTACCATGTGTTTTTTAAACTTTCACAAACAACTGCCGTTTTGACCCCTTTCCCGACATTTTACAGAAAACAATGTTTTCTACATAAAATCTACCAATAATCTTCAGCTTTTCAAACAACAAGTCGGATTTCAAATCGGGTCTACCAATCTGTAACTAGAGCTATTTTTGCAACCCTTCGCCTGTTTTTATGGCTCCGGTAAAAAATGTCAGAAGTTAGCAGATTCATTAAATTCAAAACAACTTTCACAAAAACTGCCGTTTTGACCCCTTTCCCAACATTTTACAGAAAACAATGTTTTCTATATAAAATCTACCCCAATCTTCTGCTTTTCAAGCAACAAGTCGGATTTCAAATCGGGTCAACCAATCTGTAACTAGAGCTATTTTTGTAACCCTTCACCTGTTTTTCTGGCTTCGTTAAAAAACGTCAGAAGTTAGCAGATTCATTAAATTCAAAACAACTTTCACAAACAACTGCCGTTTTGACCCCTTTCCCAACATTTTACAGAAAACAATGTTTTCTATATAAAATCTACCCCTAATCTTCTGCTTTTCAAGCAACAAGTCGGATTTCAAATCGGGTCTTCCAATGTGTAACTAGAGCTATTTTTGTAACCCTTCGCCTGATTTTATGGCTTCGGTAAAAAATGTCAGAAGTTAGCAGATTCATTAAATTCAAAACAACTATCATTTTGACCACTAAACCAAAGACTTTGACAAAAATATATTAGATTAAAACTTCCCTCTACTTCTCTGCTTGTCAAATGCGGAGAAGGTTTATTCAGTATGGAATTTACGTTACAGCAGTTTTACTAAATGCACTACCATGTGTTTTTTAAACTTTCACAAACAACTGCCGTTTTGACCCCTTTCCCAACATTTTACAGAAAACAATGTTTTCTATACAAAATCTACCCCTAATCTTCTGCTTTTCAAGCAACAAGTCGGATTTCAAATCGGGTCTACCAATCTGTAACTAGAGCTATTTTTGCAACCCTTCGCCTGTTTTTATGGCTCCGGTAAAAAATGTCAGAAGTTAGCAGATTCATTAAATTCAAAACAACTTTCACAAAAACTGCCGTTTTGACCCCTTTCCCAACATTTTACAGAAAACAATGTTTTTTATATAAAATCTACCCCAATCTTCTGCTTTTCAAGCAACAAGTCGGATTTCAAATCGGGTCAACCAATCTGTAACTAGAGCTATTTTTGTAACCCTTCACCTGTTTTTCTGGCTTCGTTAAAAAACGTCAGAAGTTAGCAGATTCATTAAATTCAAAACAACTTTCACAAACAACTGCCGTTTTGACCCCTTTCCCAACATTTTACAGAAAACAATGTTTTCTATATAAAATCTACCCCTAATCTTCTGCTTTTCAAGCAACAAGTCGGATTTCAAATCGGGTCTTCCAATGTGTAACTAGAGCTATTTTTGTAACCCTTCGCCTGATTTTATGGCTTCGGTAAAAAATGTCAGAAGTTAGCAGATTCATTAAATTCAAAACAACTATCATTTTGACCACTAAACCAAAGACTTTGACAAAAATATATTAGATTAAAACTTCCCTCTACTTCTCTGCTTGTCAAATGCGGAGAAGGTTTATTCAGTATGGAATTTACGTTACAGCAGTTTTACTAAATGCACTACCATGTGTTTTTTAAACTTTCACAAACAACTGCCGTTTTGACCCCTTTCCCGACATTTTACAGAAAACAATGTTTTCTACATAAAATCTACCAATAATCTTCAGCTTTTCAAACAACAAGTCGGATTTCAAATCGGGTCTACCAATCTGTAACTAGAGCTATTTTTGCAACCCTTCGCCTGTTTTTATGGCTCCGGTAAAAAATGTCAGAAGTTAGCAGATTCATTAAATTCAAAACAACTTTCACAAAAACTGCCGTTTTGACCCCTTTCCCAACATTTTACAGAAAACAATGTTTTCTATATAAAATCTACCCCAATCTTCTGCTTTTCAAGCAACAAGTCGGATTTCAAATCGGGTCAACCAATCTGTAACTAGAGCTATTTTTGTAACCCTTCGCCTGTTTTTCTGGCTTCGTTAAAAAACGTCAGAAGTTAGCAGATTCATTAAATTCAAAACAACTTTCACAAACAACTGCCGTTTTGACCCCTTTCCCAACATTTTACAGAAAACAATGTTTTCTATATAAAATCTACCCCTAATCTTCTGCTTTTCAAGCAACAAGTCGGATTTCAAATCGGGTCTTCCAATGTGTAACTAGAGCTATTTTTGTAACCCTTCGCCTGATTTTATGGCTTCGGTAAAAAATGTCAGAAGTTAGCAGATTCATTAAATTCAAAACAACTATCATTTTGACCACTAAACCAAAGACTTTGACAAAAATATATTAGATTAAAACTTCCCTCTACTTCTCTGCTTGTCAAATGCGGAGAAGGTTTATTCAGTATGGAATTTACGTTACAGCAGTTTTACTAAATGCACTACCATGTGTTTTTTAAACTTTCACAAACAACTGCCGTTTTGACCCCTTTCCCGACATTTTACAGAAAACAATGTTTTCTACATAAAATCTACCAATAATCTTCAGCTTTTCAAACAACAAGTCGGATTTCAAATCGGGTCTACCAATCTGTAACTAGAGCTATTTTTATAACCCTTCGCCTGTTTTTCTGGCTTCGGTAAAAAATGTCAGAAGTTAGCAGATTCATTAAATTCAAAACAACTTTCACAAAAACTGCCGTTTTGACCCCTTTCCCAACATTTTACAGAAAACAATGTTTTCTATACAAAATCTACCCCTAATCTTCTGCTTTTCAAGCAACAAGTCGGATTTCAAATCGGGTCTACCAATCTGTAACTAGAGCTATTTTTGCAACCCTTCGCCTGTTTTTATGGCTCCGGTAAAAAATGTCAGAAGTTAGCAGATTCATTAAATTCAAAACAACTTTCACAAAAACTGCCGTTTTGACCCCTTTCCCAACATTTTACAGAAAACAATGTTTTTTATATAAAATCTACCCCAATCTTCTGCTTTTCAAGCAACAAGTCGGATTTCAAATCGGGTCAACCAATCTGTAACTAGAGCTATTTTTGTAACCCTTCACCTGTTTTTCTGGCTTCGTTAAAAAACGTCAGAAGTTAGCAGATTCATTAAATTCAAAACAACTTTCACAAACAACTGCCGTTTTGACCCCTTTCCCAACATTTTACAGAAAACAATGTTTTCTATATAAAATCTACCCCTAATCTTCTGCTTTTCAAGCAACAAGTCGGATTTCAAATCGGGTCTTCCAATGTGTAACTAGAGCTATTTTTGTAACCCTTCGCCTGATTTTATGGCTTCGGTAAAAAATGTCAGAAGTTAGCAGATTCATTAAATTCAAAACAACTATCATTTTGACCACTAAACCAAAGACTTTGACAAAAATATATTAGATTAAAACTTCCCTCTACTTCTCTGCTTGTCAAATGCGGAGAAGGTTTATTCAGTATGGAATTTACGTTACAGCAGTTTTACTAAATGCACTACCATGTGTTTTTTAAACTTTCACAAACAACTGCCGTTTTGACCCCTTTCCCGACATTTTACAGAAAACAATGTTTTCTACATAAAATCTACCAATAATCTTCAGCTTTTCAAACAACAAGTCGGATTTCAAATCGGGTCTACCAATCTGTAACTAGAGCTATTTTTGCAACCCTTCGCCTGTTTTTATGGCTCCGGTAAAAAATGTCAGAAGTTAGCAGATTCATTAAATTCAAAACAACTTTCACAAAAACTGCCGTTTTGACCCCTTTCCCAACATTTTACAGAAATCAATGTTTTCTATATAAAATCTACCCCTAATCTTCTGCTTTTCAAGCAACAAGTCGGATTTCAAATCGGGTCTTCCAATGTGTAACTAGAGCTATTTTTGTAACCCTTCGCCTGTTTTTATGGCTCCGGTAAAAAATGTCAGAAGTTAGCAGATTCATTAAATTCAAAACAACTATCATTTTGACCACTAAACCAAAGACTTTGACAAAAATATATTAGATTAAAACTTCCCTCTACTTCTCTGCTTGTCAAATGCGGAGAAGGTTTATTCAGTATGGAATTTACGTTACAGCAGTTTTACTAAATGCACTACCATGTGTTTTTTAAACTTTCACAAACAACTGCCGTTTTGACCCCTTTCCCGACATTTTACAGAAAACAATGTTTTCTACATAAAATCTACCAATAATCTTCAGCTTTTCAAACAACAAGTCGGATTTCAAATCGGGTCTACCAATCTGTAACTAGAGCTATTTTTATAACCCTTCGCCTGTTTTTCTGGCTTCGGTAAAAAATGTCAGAAGTTAGCAGATTCATTAAATTCAAAACAACTTTCACAAAAACTGCCGTTTTGACCCCTTTCCCAACATTTTACAGAAAACAATGTTTTCTATACAAAATCTACCCCTAATCTTCTGCTTTTCAAGCAACAAGTCGGATTTCAAATCGGGTCTACCAATCTGTAACTAGAGCTATTTTTGAAACCCTTCGCCTGTTTTTATGGCTCCGGTAAAAAATGTCAGAAGTTAGCAGATTCATTAAATTCAAAACAACTTTCACAAAAACTGCCGTTTTGACCCCTTTCCCAACATTTTACAGAAAACAATGTTTTCTATATAAAATCTACCCCAATCTTCTGCTTTTCAAGCAACAAGTCGGATTTCAAATCGGGTCAACCAATCTGTAACTAGAGCTATTTTTGTAACCCTTCACCTGTTTTTCTGGCTTCGTTAAAAAACGTCAGAAGTTAGCAGATTCATTAAATTCAAAACAACTTTCACAAAAACTGCCGTTTTGACCCCTTTCCCAACATTTTACAGAAATCAATGTTTTCTATATAAAATCTACCCCTACTATTCTGCTTTTCAAGCAACAAGTCGGATTTCAAATCGGGGCTACCAATCTGTAACTAGAGCTATTTTTGCAACCCTTCGCCTGTTTTTATGGCTCCGGTAAAAAATGTCAGAAGTTAGCAGATTCATTAAATTCAAAACAACTTTCACAAACAACTGCCGTTTTGACCCCTTTCCCAACATTTTACAGAAAACAATGTTTTCTATATAAAATCTACCCCTAATCTTCTGCTTTTCAAGCAACAAGTAGGATTTCAAATCGGGTCTTCCAATGTGTAACTAGAGCTATTTTTGTAACCCTTCGCCTGATTTTATGGCTTCGGTAAAAAATGTCAGAAGTTAGCAGATTCATTAAATTCAAAACAACTTTCACAAACAACTGCCGTTTTGACCCCTTTCCCAACATTTTACAGAAAACAATGTTTTCTATATAAAATCTACCCCTAATCTTCTGCTTTTCAAGCAACAAGTCGGATTTCAAATCGGGTCTTCCAATGTGTAACTAGAGCTATTTTTGTAACCCTTCGCCTGATTTTATGGCTTCGGTAAAAAATGTCAGAAGTTAGCAGATTCATTAAATTCAAAACAACTATCATTTTGACCACTAAACCAAAGACTTTGACAAAAATATATTAGATTAAAACTTCCCTCTACTTCTCTGCTTGTCAAATGCGGAGAAGGTTTATTCAGTATGGAATTTACGTTACAGCAGTTTTACTAAATGCACTACCATGTGTTTTTTAAACTTTCACAAACAACTGCCGTTTTGACCCCTTTCCCGACATTTTACAGAAAACAATGTTTTCTACATAAAATCTACCAATAATCTTCAGCTTTTCAAACAACAAGTCGGATTTCAAATCGGGTCAACCAATCTGTAACTAGAGCTATTTTTGTAACCCTTCACCTGTTTTTCTGGCTTCGTTAAAAAACGTCAGAAGTTAGCAGATTCATTAAATTCAAAACAACTTTCACAAAAACTGCCGTTTTGACCCCTTTCCCAACATTTTACAGAAATCAATGTTTTCTATATAAAATCTACCCCTAATCTTCTGCTTTTCAAGCAACAAGTCGGATTTCAAATCGGGTCTTCCAATGTGTAACTAGAGCTATTTTTGTAACCCTTCGCCTGTTTTTATGGCTCCGGTAAAAAATGTCAGAAGTTAGCAGATTCATTAAATTCAAAACAACTATCATTTTGACCACTAAACCAAAGACTTTGACAAAAATATATTAGATTAAAACTTCCCTCTACTTCTCTGCTTGTCAAATGCGGAGAAGGTTTATTCAGTATGGAATTTACGTTACAGCAGTTTTACTAAATGCACTACCATGTGTTTTTTAAACTTTCACAAACAACTGCCGTTTTGACCCCTTTCCCGACATTTTACAGAAAACAATGTTTTCTACATAAAATCTACCAATAATCTTCAGCTTTTCAAACAACAAGTCGGATTTCAAATCGGGTCTACCAATCTGTAACTAGAGCTATTTTTGCAACCCTTCGCCTGTTTTTATGGCTCCGTTAAAAAACGTCAGAAGTTAGCAGATTCATTAAATTCAAAACAACTTTCACAAAAACTGCCGTTTTGACCCCTTTCCCAACATTTTACAGAAATCAATGTTTTCTATATAAAATCTACCCCTAATCTTCTGCTTTTCAAGCAACAAGTCGGATTTCAAATCGGGTCTTCCAATGTGTAACTAGAGCTATTTTTGTAACCCTTCGCCTGTTTTTATGGCTCCGGTAAAAAATGTCAGAAGTTAGCAGATTCATTAAATTCAAAACAACTATCATTTTGACCACTAAACCAAAGACTTTGACAAAAATATATTAGATTAAAACTTCCCTCTACTTCTCTGCTTGTCAAATGCGGAGAAGGTTTATTCAGTATGGAATTTACGTTACAGCAGTTTTACTAAATGCACTACCATGTGTTTTTTAAACTTTCACAAACAACTGCCGTTTTGACCCCTTTCCCGACATTTTACAGAAAACAATGTTTTCTACATAAAATCTACCAATAATCTTCAGCTTTTCAAACAACAAGTCGGATTTCAAATCGGGTCTACCAATCTGTAACTAGAGCTATTTTTATAACCCTTCGCCTGTTTTTCTGGCTTCGGTAAAAAATGTCAGAAGTTAGCAGATTCATTAAATTCAAAACAACTTTCACAAAAACTGCCGTTTTGACCCCTTTCCCAACATTTTACAGAAAACAATGTTTTCTATACAAAATCTACCCCTAATCTTCTGCTTTTCAAGCAACAAGTCGGATTTCAAATCGGGTCTACCAATCTGTAACTAGAGCTATTTTTGAAACCCTTCGCCTGTTTTTATGGCTCCGGTAAAAAATGTCAGAAGTTAGCAGATTCATTAAATTCAAAACAACTTTCACAAAAACTGCCGTTTTGACCCCTTTCCCAACATTTTACAGAAAACAATGTTTTCTATATAAAATCTACCCCAATCTTCTGCTTTTCAAGCAACAAGTCGGATTTCAAATCGGGTCAACCAATCTGTAACTAGAGCTATTTTTGTAACCCTTCACCTGTTTTTCTGGCTTCGTTAAAAAACGTCAGAAGTTAGCAGATTCATTAAATTCAAAACAACTTTCACAAAAACTGCCGTTTTGACCCCTTTCCCAACATTTTACAGAAATCAATGTTTTCTATATAAAATCTACCCCTACTATTCTGCTTTTCAAGCAACAAGTCGGATTTCAAATCGGGGCTACCAATCTGTAACTAGAGCTATTTTTGCAACCCTTCGCCTGTTTTTATGGCTCCGGTAAAAAATGTCAGAAGTTAGCAGATTCATTAAATTCAAAACAACTTTCACAAACAACTGCCGTTTTGACCCCTTTCCCAACATTTTACAGAAAACAATGTTTTCTATATAAAATCTACCCCTAATCTTCTGCTTTTCAAGCAACAAGTAGGATTTCAAATCGGGTCTTCCAATGTGTAACTAGAGCTATTTTTGTAACCCTTCGCCTGATTTTATGGCTTCGGTAAAAAATGTCAGAAGTTAGCAGATTCATTAAATTCAAAACAACTTTCACAAACAACTGCCGTTTTGACCCCTTTCCCAACATTTTACAGAAAACAATGTTTTCTATATAAAATCTACCCCTAATCTTCTGCTTTTCAAGCAACAAGTCGGATTTCAAATCGGGTCTTCCAATGTGTAACTAGAGCTATTTTTGTAACCCTTCGCCTGATTTTATGGCTTCGGTAAAAAATGTCAGAAGTTAGCAGATTCATTAAATTCAAAACAACTATCATTTTGACCACTAAACCAAAGACTTTGACAAAAATATATTAGATTAAAACTTCCCTCTACTTCTCTGCTTGTCAAATGCGGAGAAGGTTTATTCAGTATGGAATTTACGTTACAGCAGTTTTACTAAATGCACTACCATGTGTTTTTTAAACTTTCACAAACAACTGCCGTTTTGACCCCTTTCCCGACATTTTACAGAAAACAATGTTTTCTACATAAAATCTACCAATAATCTTCAGCTTTTCAAACAACAAGTCGGATTTCAAATCGGGTCAACCAATCTGTAACTAGAGCTATTTTTGTAACCCTTCACCTGTTTTTCTGGCTTCGTTAAAAAACGTCAGAAGTTAGCAGATTCATTAAATTCAAAACAACTTTCACAAAAACTGCCGTTTTGACCCCTTTCCCAACATTTTACAGAAATCAATGTTTTCTATATAAAATCTACCCCTAATCTTCTGCTTTTCAAGCAACAAGTCGGATTTCAAATCGGGTCTTCCAATGTGTAACTAGAGCTATTTTTGTAACCCTTCGCCTGTTTTTATGGCTCCGGTAAAAAATGTCAGAAGTTAGCAGATTCATTAAATTCAAAACAACTATCATTTTGACCACTAAACCAAAGACTTTGACAAAAATATATTAGATTAAAACTTCCCTCTACTTCTCTGCTTGTCAAATGCGGAGAAGGTTTATTCAGTATGGAATTTACGTTACAGCAGTTTTACTAAATGCACTACCATGTGTTTTTTAAACTTTCACAAACAACTGCCGTTTTGACCCCTTTCCCGACATTTTACAGAAAACAATGTTTTCTACATAAAATCTACCAATAATCTTCAGCTTTTCAAACAACAAGTCGGATTTCAAATCGGGTCTACCAATCTGTAACTAGAGCTATTTTTGCAACCCTTCGCCTGTTTTTATGGCTCCGTTAAAAAACGTCAGAAGTTAGCAGATTCATTAAATTCAAAACAACTTTCACAAAAACTGCCGTTTTGACCCCTTTCCCAACATTTTACAGAAATCAATGTTTTCTATATAAAATCTACCCCTAATCTTCTGCTTTTCAAGCAACAAGTCGGATTTCAAATCGGGTCTTCCAATGTGTAACTAGAGCTATTTTTGTAACCCTTCGCCTGTTTTTATGGCTCCGGTAAAAAATGTCAGAAGTTAGCAGATTCATTAAATTCAAAACAACTATCATTTTGACCACTAAACCAAAGACTTTGACAAAAATATATTAGATTAAAACTTCCCTCTACTTCTCTGCTTGTCAAATGCGGAGAAGGTTTATTCAGTATGGAATTTACGTTACAGCAGTTTTACTAAATGCACTACCATGTGTTTTTTAAACTTTCACAAACAACTGCCGTTTTGACCCCTTTCCCGACATTTTACAGAAAACAATGTTTTCTACATAAAATCTACCAATAATCTTCAGCTTTTCAAACAACAAGTCGGATTTCAAATCGGGTCTACCAATCTGTAACTAGAGCTATTTTTATAACCCTTCGCCTGTTTTTCTGGCTTCGGTAAAAAATGTCAGAAGTTAGCAGATTCATTAAATTCAAAACAACTTTCACAAAAACTGCCGTTTTGACCCCTTTCCCAACATTTTACAGAAAACAATGTTTTCTATACAAAATCTACCCCTAATCTTCTGCTTTTCAAGCAACAAGTCGGATTTCAAATCGGGTCTACCAATCTGTAACTAGAGCTATTTTTGAAACCCTTCGCCTGTTTTTATGGCTCCGGTAAAAAATGTCAGAAGTTAGCAGATTCATTAAATTCAAAACAACTTTCACAAAAACTGCCGTTTTGACCCCTTTCCCAACATTTTACAGAAAACAATGTTTTCTATATAAAATCTACCCCAATCTTCTGCTTTTCAAGCAACAAGTCGGATTTCAAATCGGGTCAACCAATCTGTAACTAGAGCTATTTTTGTAACCCTTCACCTGTTTTTCTGGCTTCGTTAAAAAACGTCAGAAGTTAGCAGATTCATTAAATTCAAAACAACTATCATTTTGACCACTAAACCAAAGACTTTGACAAAAATATATTAGATTAAAACTTCCCTCTACTTCTCTGCTTGTCAAATGCGGAGAAGGTTTATTCAGTATGGAATTTACGTTACAGCAGTTTTACTAAATGCACTACCATGTGTTTTTTAAACTTTCACAAACAACTGCCGTTTTGACCCCTTTCCCGACATTTTACAGAAAACAATGTTTTCTACATAAAATCTACCAATAATCTTCAGCTTTTCAAACAACAAGTCGGATTTCAAATCGGGTCAACCAATCTGTAACTAGAGCTATTTTTGTAACCCTTCACCTGTTTTTCTGGCTTCGTTAAAAAACGTCAGAAGTTAGCAGATTCATTAAATTCAAAACAACTTTCACAAAAACTGCCGTTTTGACCCCTTTCCCAACATTTTACAGAAATCAATGTTTTCTATATAAAATCTACCCCTAATCTTCTGCTTTTCAAGCAACAAGTCGGATTTCAAATCGGGTCTTCCAATGTGTAACTAGAGCTATTTTTGTAACCCTTCGCCTGTTTTTATGGCTCCGGTAAAAAATGTCAGAAGTTAGCAGATTCATTAAATTCAAAACAACTATCATTTTGACCACTAAACCAAAGACTTTGACAAAAATATATTAGATTAAAACTTCCCTCTACTTCTCTGCTTGTCAAATGCGGAGAAGGTTTATTCAGTATGGAATTTACGTTACAGCAGTTTTACTAAATGCACTACCATGTGTTTTTTAAACTTTCACAAACAACTGCCGTTTTGACCCCTTTCCCGACATTTTACAGAAAACAATGTTTTCTACATAAAATCTACCAATAATCTTCAGCTTTTCAAACAACAAGTCGGATTTCAAATCGGGTCTACCAATCTGTAACTAGAGCTATTTTTGCAACCCTTCGCCTGTTTTTATGGCTCCGTTAAAAAACGTCAGAAGTTAGCAGATTCATTAAATTCAAAACAACTTTCACAAAAACTGCCGTTTTGACCCCTTTCCCAACATTTTACAGAAATCAATGTTTTCTATATAAAATCTACCCCTAATCTTCTGCTTTTCAAGCAACAAGTCGGATTTCAAATCGGGTCTTCCAATGTGTAACTAGAGCTATTTTTGTAACCCTTCGCCTGTTTTTATGGCTCCGGTAAAAAATGTCAGAAGTTAGCAGATTCATTAAATTCAAAACAACTATCATTTTGACCACTAAACCAAAGACTTTGACAAAAATATATTAGATTAAAACTTCCCTCTACTTCTCTGCTTGTCAAATGCGGAGAAGGTTTATTCAGTATGGAATTTACGTTACAGCAGTTTTACTAAATGCACTACCATGTGTTTTTTAAACTTTCACAAACAACTGCCGTTTTGACCCCTTTCCCGACATTTTACAGAAAACAATGTTTTCTACATAAAATCTACCAATAATCTTCAGCTTTTCAAACAACAAGTCGGATTTCAAATCGGGTCTACCAATCTGTAACTAGAGCTATTTTTATAACCCTTCGCCTGTTTTTCTGGCTTCGGTAAAAAATGTCAGAAGTTAGCAGATTCATTAAATTCAAAACAACTTTCACAAAAACTGCCGTTTTGACCCCTTTCCCAACATTTTACAGAAAACAATGTTTTCTATACAAAATCTACCCCTAATCTTCTGCTTTTCAAGCAACAAGTCGGATTTCAAATCGGGTCTACCAATCTGTAACTAGAGCTATTTTTGAAACCCTTCGCCTGTTTTTATGGCTCCGGTAAAAAATGTCAGAAGTTAGCAGATTCATTAAATTCAAAACAACTTTCACAAAAACTGCCGTTTTGACCCCTTTCCCAACATTTTACAGAAAACAATGTTTTCTATATAAAATCTACCCCAATCTTCTGCTTTTCAAGCAACAAGTCGGATTTCAAATCGGGTCAACCAATCTGTAACTAGAGCTATTTTTGTAACCCTTCACCTGTTTTTCTGGCTTCGTTAAAAAACGTCAGAAGTTAGCAGATTCATTAAATTCAAAACAACTTTCACAAAAACTGCCGTTTTGACCCCTTTCCCAACATTTTACAGAAATCAATGTTTTCTATATAAAATCTACCCCTACTATTCTGCTTTTCAAGCAACAAGTCGGATTTCAAATCGGGGCTACCAATCTGTAACTAGAGCTATTTTTGCAACCCTTCGCCTGTTTTTATGGCTCCGGTAAAAAATGTCAGAAGTTAGCAGATTCATTAAATTCAAAACAACTTTCACAAACAACTGCCGTTTTGACCCCTTTCCCAACATTTTACAGAAAACAATGTTTTCTATATAAAATCTACCCCTAATCTTCTGCTTTTCAAGCAACAAGTAGGATTTCAAATCGGGTCTTCCAATGTGTAACTAGAGCTATTTTTGTAACCCTTCGCCTGATTTTATGGCTTCGGTAAAAAATGTCAGAAGTTAGCAGATTCATTAAATTCAAAACAACTTTCACAAACAACTGCCGTTTTGACCCCTTTCCCAACATTTTACAGAAAACAATGTTTTCTATATAAAATCTACCCCTAATCTTCTGCTTTTCAAGCAACAAGTCGGATTTCAAATCGGGTCTTCCAATGTGTAACTAGAGCTATTTTTGTAACCCTTCGCCTGATTTTATGGCTTCGGTAAAAAATGTCAGAAGTTAGCAGATTCATTAAATTCAAAACAACTATCATTTTGACCACTAAACCAAAGACTTTGACAAAAATATATTAGATTAAAACTTCCCTCTACTTCTCTGCTTGTCAAATGCGGAGAAGGTTTATTCAGTATGGAATTTACGTTACAGCAGTTTTACTAAATGCACTACCATGTGTTTTTTAAACTTTCACAAACAACTGCCGTTTTGACCCCTTTCCCGACATTTTACAGAAAACAATGTTTTCTACATAAAATCTACCAATAATCTTCAGCTTTTCAAACAACAAGTCGGATTTCAAATCGGGTCAACCAATCTGTAACTAGAGCTATTTTTGTAACCCTTCACCTGTTTTTCTGGCTTCGTTAAAAAACGTCAGAAGTTAGCAGATTCATTAAATTCAAAACAACTTTCACAAAAACTGCCGTTTTGACCCCTTTCCCAACATTTTACAGAAATCAATGTTTTCTATATAAAATCTACCCCTACTATTCTGCTTTTCAAGCAACAAGTCGGATTTCAAATCGGGGCTACCAATCTGTAACTAGAGCTATTTTTGCAACCCTTCGCCTGTTTTTATGGCTCCGGTAAAAAATGTCAGAAGTTAGCAGATTCATTAAATTCAAAACAACTTTCACAAACAACTGCCGTTTTGACCCCTTTCCCAACATTTTACAGAAAACAATGTTTTCTATATAAAATCTACCCCTAATCTTCTGCTTTTCAAGCAACAAGTCGGATTTCAAATCGGGTCTTCCAATGTGTAACTAGAGCTATTTTTGTAACCCTTCGCCTGATTTTATGGCTTCGGTAAAAAATGTCAGAAGTTAGCAGATTCATTAAATTCAAAACAACTATCATTTTGACCACTAAACCAAAGACTTTGACAAAAATATATTAGATTAAAACTTCCCTCTACTTCTCTGCTTGTCAAATGCGGAGAAGGTTTATTCAGTATGGAATTTACGTTACAGCAGTTTTACTAAATGCACTACCATGTGTTTTTTAAACTTTCACAAACAACTGCCGTTTTGACCCCTTTCCCGACATTTTACAGAAAACAATGTTTTCTACATAAAATCTACCAATAATCTTCAGCTTTTCAAACAACAAGTCGGATTTCAAATCGGGTCTACCAATCTGTAACTAGAGCTATTTTTGCAACCCTTCGCCTGTTTTTATGGCTCCGGTAAAAAATGTCAGAAGTTAGCAGATTCATTAAATTCAAAACAACTTTCACAAAAACTGCCGTTTTGACCCCTTTCCCAACATTTTACAGAAATCAATGTTTTCTATATAAAATCTACCCCTAATCTTCTGCTTTTCAAGCAACAAGTCGGATTTCAAATCGGGTCTTCCAATGTGTAACTAGAGCTATTTTTGTAACCCTTCGCCTGTTTTTATGGCTCCGGTAAAAAATGTCAGAAGTTAGCAGATTCATTAAATTCAAAACAACTTTCACAAAAACTGCCGTTTTGACCCCTTTCCCAACATTTTACAGAAAACAATGTTTTCTATATAAAATCTACCCCAATCTTCTGCTTTTCAAGCAACAAGTCGGATTTCAAATCGGGTCAACCAATCTGTAACTAGAGCTATTTTTGTAACCCTTCACCTGTTTTTCTGGCTTCGTTAAAAAACGTCAGAAGTTAGCAGATTCATTAAATTCAAAACAACTTTCACAAAAACTGCCGTTTTGACCCCTTTCCCAACATTTTACAGAAATCAATGTTTTCTATATAAAATCTACCCCTACTATTCTGCTTTTCAAATAACAAGTCGGATTTCAAATCGGGTCTACCAATCTGTAACTAGAGCTATTTTTGCAACCCTTCGCCTGTTTTTATGGCTCCGGTAAAAAATGTCAGAAGTTAGCAGATTCATTAAATTCAAAACAACTTTCACAAACAACTGCCGTTTTGACCCCTTTCCCAACATTTTACAGAAAACAATGTTTTCTATACAAAATCTACCCCTAATCTTCTGCTTTTCAAGCAACAAGTCGGATTTCAAATCGGGTCTACCAATCTGTAACTAGAGCTATTTTTGCAACCCTTCGCCTGTTTTTATGGCTCCGGTAAAAAATGTCAGAAGTTAGCAGATTCATTAAATTCAAAACAACTTTCACAAAAACTGCCGTTTTGACCCCTTTCCCAACATTTTACAGAAAACAATGTTTTCTATATAAAATCTACCCCAATCTTCTGCTTTTCAAGCAACAAGTCGGATTTCAAATCGGGTCAACCAATCTGTAACTAGAGCTATTTTTGTAACCCTTCACCTGTTTTTCTGGCTTCGTTAAAAAACGTCAGAAGTTAGCAGATTCATTAAATTCAAAACAACTTTCACAAAAACTGCCGTTTTGACCCCTTTCCCAACATTTTACAGAAATCAATGTTTTCTATATAAAATCTACCCCTACTATTCTGCTTTTCAAGCAACAAGTCGGATTTCAAATCGGGTCTACCAATCTGTAACTAGAGCTATTTTTGCAACCCTTCGCCTGTTTTTATGGCTCCGGTAAAAAATGTCAGAAGTTAGCAGATTCATTAAATTCAAAACAACTTTCACAAACAACTGCCGTTTTGACCCCTTTCCCAACATTTTACAGAAAACAATGTTTTCTATATAAAATCTACCCCTAATCTTCTGCTTTTCAAGCAACAAGTCGGATTTCAAATCGGGTCTTCCAATGTGTAACTAGAGCTATTTTTGTAACCCTTCGCCTGATTTTATGGCTTCGGTAAAAAATGTCAGAAGTTAGCAGATTCATTAAATTCAAAACAACTATCATTTTGACCACTAAACCAAAGACTTTGACAAAAATATATTAGATTAAAACTTCCCTCTACTTCTCTGCTTGTCAAATGCGGAGAAGGTTTATTCAGTATGGAATTTACGTTACAGCAGTTTTACTAAATGCACTACCATGTGTTTTTTAAACTTTCACAAACAACTGCCGTTTTGACCCCTTTCCCGACATTTTACAGAAAACAATGTTTTCTACATAAAATCTACCAATAATCTTCAGCTTTTCAAACAACAAGTCGGATTTCAAATCGGGTCTACCAATCTGTAACTAGAGCTATTTTTGCAACCCTTCGCCTGTTTTTATGGCTCCGGTAAAAAATGTCAGAAGTTAGCAGATTCATTAAATTCAAAACAACTTTCACAAAAACTGCCGTTTTGACCCCTTTCCCAACATTTTACAGAAATCAATGTTTTCTATATAAAATCTACCCCTAATCTTCTGCTTTTCAAGCAACAAGTCGGATTTCAAATCGGGTCTTCCAATGTGTAACTAGAGCTATTTTTGTAACCCTTCGCTTGTTTTTATGGCTCCGGTAAAAAATGTCAGAAGTTAGCAGATTCACTAAATTCAAAACAACTATCATTTTGACCACTAAACCAAAGACTTTGACAAAAATATATTAGATTAAAACTTCCCTCTACTTCTCTGCTTGTCAAATGCGGAGAAGGTTTATTCAGTATGGAATTTACGTTACAGCAGTTTTACTAAATGCACTACCATGTGTTTTTTAAACTTTCACAAACAACTGCCGTTTTGACCCCTTTCCCGACATTTTACAGAAAACAATGTTTTCTACATAAAATCTACCAATAATCTTCAGCTTTTCAAACAACAAGTCGGATTTCAAATCGGGTCTACCAATCTGTAACTAGAGCTATTTTTATAACCCTTCGCCTGTTTTTCTGGCTTCGGTAAAAAATGTCAGAAGTTAGCAGATTCATTAAATTCAAAACAACTTTCACAAAAACTGCCGTTTTGACCCCTTTCCCAACATTTTACAGAAAACAATGTTTTCTATACAAAATCTACCCCTAATCTTCTGCTTTTCAAGCAACAAGTCGGATTTCAAATCGGGTCTACCAATCTGTAACTAGAGCTATTTTTGCAACCCTTCGCCTGTTTTTATGGCTCCGGTAAAAAATGTCAGAAGTTAGCAGATTCATTAAATTCAAAACAACTTTCACAAAAACTGCCGTTTTGACCCCTTTCCCAACATTTTACAGAAAACAATGTTTTCTATATAAAATCTACCCCAATCTTCTGCTTTTCAAGCAACAAGTCGGATTTCAAATCGGGTCAACCAATCTGTAACTAGAGCTATTTTTGTAACCCTTCACCTGTTTTTCTGGCTTCGTTAAAAAACGTCAGAAGTTAGCAGATTCATTAAATTCAAAACAACTTTCACAAAAACTGCCGTTTTGACCCCTTTCCCAACATTTTACAGAAATCAATGTTTTCTATATAAAATCTACCCCTACTATTCTGCTTTTCAAGCAACAAGTCGGATTTCAAATCGGGGCTACCAATCTGTAACTAGAGCTATTTTTGCAACCCTTCGCCTGTTTTTATGGCTCCGGTAAAAAATGACAGAAGTTAGCAGATTCATTAAATTCAAAACAACTTTCACAAACAACTGCCGTTTTGACCCCTTTCCCAACATTTTACAGAAAACAATGTTTTCTATATAAAATCTACCCCTAATCTTCTGCTTTTCAAGCAACAAGTCGGATTTCAAATCGGGTCTTCCAATGTGTAACTAGAGCTATTTTTGTAACCCTTCGCCTGATTTTATGGCTTCGGTAAAAAATGTCAGAAGTTAGCAGATTCATTAAATTCAAAACAACTATCATTTTGACCACTAAACCAAAGACTTTGACAAAAATATATTAGATTAAAACTTCCCTCTACTTCTCTGCTTGTCAAATGCGGAGAAGGTTTATTCAGTATGGAATTTACGTTACAGCAGTTTTACTAAATGCACTACCATGTGTTTTTTAAACTTTCACAAACAACTGCCGTTTTGACCCCTTTCCCGACATTTTACAGAAAACAATGTTTTCTACATAAAATCTACCAATAATCTTCAGCTTTTCAAACAACAAGTCGGATTTCAAATCGGGTCTACCAATCTGTAACTAGAGCTATTTTTGCAACCCTTCGCCTGTTTTTATGGCTCCGGTAAAAAATGTCAGAAGTTAGCAGATTCATTAAATTCAAAACAACTTTCACAAAAACTGCCGTTTTGACCCCTTTCCCAACATTTTACAGAAATCAATGTTTTCTATATGAAATCTACCCCTAATCTTCTGCTTTTCAAGCAACAAGTCGGATTTCAAATCGGGTCTTCCAATGTGTAACTAGAGCTATTTTTGTAACCCTTCGCTTGTTTTTATGGCTCCGGTAAAAAATGTCAGAAGTTAGCAGATTCACTAAATTCAAAACAACTATCATTTTGACCACTAAACCAAAGACTTTGACAAAAATATATTAGATTAAAACTTCCCTCTACTTCTCTGCTTGTCAAATGCGGAGAAGGTTTATTCAGTATGGAATTTACGTTACAGCAGTTTTACTAAATGCACTACCATGTGTTTTTTAAACTTTCACAAACAACTGCCGTTTTGACCCCTTTCCCGACATTTTACAGAAAACAATGTTTTCTACATAAAATCTACCAATAATCTTCAGCTTTTCAAACAACAAGTCGGATTTCAAATCGGGTCTACCAATCTGTAACTAGAGCTATTTTTATAACCCTTCGCCTGTTTTTCTGGCTTCGGTAAAAAATGTCAGAAGTTAGCAGATTCATTAAATTCAAAACAACTTTCACAAAAACTGCCGTTTTGACCCCTTTCCCAACATTTTACAGAAAACAATGTTTTCTATACAAAATCTACCCCTAATCTTCTGCTTTTCAAGCAACAAGTCGGATTTCAAATCGGGTCTACCAATCTGTAACTAGAGCTATTTTTGCAACCCTTCGCCTGTTTTTATGGCTCCGGTAAAAAATGTCAGAAGTTAGCAGATTCATTAAATTCAAAACAACTTTCACAAAAACTGCCGTTTTGACCCCTTTCCCAACATTTTACAGAAAACAATGTTTTCTATATAAAATCTACCCCAATCTTCTGCTTTTCAAGCAACAAGTCGGATTTCAAATCGGGTCAACCAATCTGTAACTAGAGCTATTTTTGTAACCCTTCACCTGTTTTTCTGGCTTCGTTAAAAAACGTCAGAAGTTAGCAGATTCATTAAATTCAAAACAACTTTCACAAAAACTGCCGTTTTGACCCCTTTCCCAACATTTTACAGAAATCAATGTTTTCTATATAAAATCTACCCCTACTATTCTGCTTTTCAAGCAACAAGTCGGATTTCAAATCGGGGCTACCAATCTGTAACTAGAGCTATTTTTGCAACCCTTCGCCTGTTTTTATGGCTCCGGTAAAAAATGACAGAAGTTAGCAGATTCATTAAATTCAAAACAACTTTCACAAACAACTGCCGTTTTGACCCCTTTCCCAACATTTTACAGAAAACAATGTTTTCTATATAAAATCTACCCCTAATCTTCTGCTTTTCAAGCAACAAGTCGGATTTCAAATCGGGTCTTCCAATGTGTAACTAGAGCTATTTTTGTAACCCTTCGCCTGATTTTATGGCTTCGGTAAAAAATGTCAGAAGTTAGCAGATTCATTAAATTCAAAACAACTATCATTTTGACCACTAAACCAAAGACTTTGACAAAAATATATTAGATTAAAACTTCCCTCTACTTCTCTGCTTGTCAAATGCGGAGAAGGTTTATTCAGTATGGAATTTACGTTACAGCAGTTTTACTAAATGCACTACCATGTGTTTTTTAAACTTTCACAAACAACTGCCGTTTTGACCCCTTTCCCGACATTTTACAGAAAACAATGTTTTCTACATAAAATCTACCAATAATCTTCAGCTTTTCAAACAACAAGTCGGATTTCAAATCGGGTCTACCAATCTGTAACTAGAGCTATTTTTGCAACCCTTCGCCTGTTTTTATGGCTCCGGTAAAAAATGTCAGAAGTTAGCAGATTCATTAAATTCAAAACAACTTTCACAAAAACTGCCGTTTTGACCCCTTTCCCAACATTTTACAGAAATCAATGTTTTCTATATGAAATCTACCCCTAATCTTCTGCTTTTCAAGCAACAAGTCGGATTTCAAATCGGGTCTTCCAATGTGTAACTAGAGCTATTTTTGTAACCCTTCGCCTGTTTTTATGGCTCCGGTAAAAAATGTCAGAAGTTAGCAGATTCACTAAATTCAAAACAACTATCATTTTGACCACTAAACCAAAGACTTTGACAAAAATATATTAGATTAAAACTTCCCTCTACTTCTCTGCTTGTCAAATGCGGAGAAGGTTTATTCAGTATGGAATTTACGTTACAGCAGTTTTACTAAATGCACTACCATGTGTTTTTTAAACTTTCACAAACAACTGCCGTTTTGACCCCTTTCCCGACATTTTACAGAAAACAATGTTTTCTACATAAAATCTACCCCTAATCTTCAGCTTTTCAAGCAACAAGTCGGATTTCAAATCGGGTCTACCAATCTGTAACTAGAGCTATTTTTGCAACCCTTCGCCTGTTTTTCTGGCTCCGGTAAAAAATGTCAGAAGTTAGCAGATTCATTAAATTCAAAACAACTTTCACAAAAACTGCCGTTTTGACCCCTTTCCCAACATTTTACAGAAATCAATGTTTTCTATATAAAATCTACCCCTAATCTTCTGCTTTTCAAGCAACAAGTCGGATTTCAAATCGGGTCTACCAATCTGTAACTAGAGCTATTTTTGTAACCCTTCGCCTGTTTTTATGGCTCCGGTAAAAAATGTCAGAAGTTAGCAGATTCACTAAATTCAAAACAACTATCATTTTGACCACTAAACCAAAGACTTTGACAAAAATATATTAGATTAAAACTTCCCTCTACTTCTCTGCTTGTCAAATGCGGAGAAGGTTTATTCAGTATGGAATTTACGTTACAGCAGTTTTACTAAATGCACTACCATGTGTTTTTTAAACTTTCACAAACAACTGCCGTTTTGACCACTTTCCCAACATTTTACAGAAAACAATGTTTTCTATATAAAATCTACCCCTAATCTTCAGCTTTTCAAGCAACAAGTCGGATTTCAAATCGGGTCTACCAATCTGTAACTAGAGCTATTTTTATAACCCTTCGCCTGTTTTTCTGGCTTCGGTAAAAAATGTCAGAAGTTAGCAGATTCATTAAATTCAAAACAACTTTCACAAAAACTGCCGTTTTGACCCCTTTCCCAACATTTTACAGAAAACAATGTTTTCTATATAAAATCTACCCCAATCTTCTGCTTTTCAAGCAACAAGTCGGATTTCAAATCGGGTCAACCAATCTGTAACTAGAGCTATTTTTGTAACCCTTCACCTGTTTTTCTGGCTTCGTTAAAAAACGTCAGAAGTTAGCAGATTCATTAAATTCAAAACAACTTTCACAAAAACTGCCGTTTTGACCCCTTTCCCAACATTTTACAGAAATCAATGTTTTCTATATAAAATCTACCCCTACTATTCTGCTTTTCAAGCAACAAGTCGGATTTCAAATCGGGGCTACCAATCTGTAACTAGAGCTATTTTTGCAACCCTTCGCCTGTTTTTCTGGCTCCGGTAAAAAATGTCAGAAGTTAGCAGATTCATTAAATTCAAAACAACTTTCACAAACAACTGCCGTTTTGACCCCTTTCCCAACATTTTACAGAAATCAATGTTTTCTATATAAAATCTACCCCTACTCTTCTGCTTTTCAAGCAACAAGTCGGATTTCAAATCGGGGCTACCAATCTGTAACTAGAGCTATTTTTGCAACCCTTCGCCTGTTTTTATGGCTCCGGTAAAAAATGACAGAAGTTAGCAGATTCATTAAATTCAAAACAACTTTCACAAACAACTGCCGTTTTGACCCCTTTCCCAACATTTTACAGAAAACAATGTTTTCTATATAAAATCTACCCCTAATCTTCTGCTTTTCAAGCAACAAGTCGGATTTCAAATCGGGTCTTCCAATGTGTAACTAGAGCTATTTTTGTAACCCTTCGCCTGATTTTATGGCTTCGGTAAAAAATGTCAGAAGTTAGCAGATTCATTAAATTCAAAACAACTATCATTTTGACCACTAAACCAAAGACTTTGACAAAAATATATTAGATTAAAACTTCCCTCTACTTCTCTGCTTGTCAAATGCGGAGAAGGTTTATTCAGTATGGAATTTACGTTACAGCAGTTTTACTAAATGCACTACCATGTGTTTTTTAAACTTTCACAAACAACTGCCGTTTTGACCCCTTTCCCGACATTTTACAGAAAACAATGTTTTCTACATAAAATCTACCAATAATCTTCAGCTTTTCAAACAACAAGTCGGATTTCAAATCGGGTCTACCAATCTGTAACTAGAGCTATTTTTGCAACCCTTCGCCTGTTTTTATGGCTCCGGTAAAAAATGTCAGAAGTTAGCAGATTCATTAAATTCAAAACAACTTTCACAAAAACTGCCGTTTTGACCCCTTTCCCAACATTTTACAGAAATCAATGTTTTCTATATGAAATCTACCCCTAATCTTCTGCTTTTCAAGCAACAAGTCGGATTTCAAATCGGGTCTTCCAATGTGTAACTAGAGCTATTTTTGTAACCCTTCGCCTGTTTTTATGGCTCCGGTAAAAAATGTCAGAAGTTAGCAGATTCACTAAATTCAAAACAACTATCATTTTGACCACTAAACCAAAGACTTTGACAAAAATATATTAGATTAAAACTTCCCTCTACTTCTCTGCTTGTCAAATGCGGAGAAGGTTTATTCAGTATGGAATTTACGTTACAGCAGTTTTACTAAATGCACTACCATGTGTTTTTTAAACTTTCACAAACAACTGCCGTTTTGACCCCTTTCCCGACATTTTACAGAAAACAATGTTTTCTACATAAAATCTACCAATAATCTTCAGCTTTTCAAACAACAAGTCGGATTTCAAATCGGGTCTACCAATCTGTAACTAGAGCTATTTTTGCAACCCTTCGCCTGTTTTTATGGCTCCGGTAAAAAATGTCAGAAGTTAGCAGATTCATTAAATTCAAAACAACTTTCACAAAAACTGCCGTTTTGACCCCTTTCCCAACATTTTACAGAAATCAATGTTTTCTATATGAAATCTACCCCTAATCTTCTGCTTTTCAAGCAACAAGTCGGATTTCAAATCGGGTCTTCCAATGTGTAACTAGAGCTATTTTTGTAACCCTTCGCCTGTTTTTATGGCTCCGGTAAAAAATGTCAGAAGTTAGCAGATTCACTAAATTCAAAACAACTATCATTTTGACCACTAAACCAAAGACTTTGACAAAAATATATTAGATTAAAACTTCCCTCTACTTCTCTGCTTGTCAAATGCGGAGAAGGTTTATTCAGTATGGAATTTACGTTACAGCAGTTTTACTAAATGCACTACCATGTGTTTTTTAAACTTTCACAAACAACTGCCGTTTTGACCCCTTTCCCGACATTTTACAGAAAACAATGTTTTCTACATAAAATCTACCCCTAATCTTCAGCTTTTCAAGCAACAAGTCGGATTTCAAATCGGGTCTACCAATCTGTAACTAGAGCTATTTTTATAACCCTTCGCCTGTTTTTCTGGCTTCGGTAAAAAATGTCAGAAGTTAGCAGATTCATTAAATTCAAAACAACTTTCACAAAAACTGCCGTTTTGACCCCTTTCCCAACATTTTACAGAAAACAATGTTTTCTATATAAAATCTACCCCTAATCTTCTGCTTTTCAAGCAACAAGTCGGATTTCAAATCGGGTCAACCAATCTGTAACTAGAGCTATTTTTGTAACCCTTCACCTGTTTTTCTGGCTTCGTTAAAAAACGTCAGAAGTTAGCAGATTCATTAAATTCAAAACAACTTTCACAAAAACTGCCGTTTTGACCCCTTTCCCAACATTTTACAGAAATCAATGTTTTCTATATAAAATCTACCCCTACTATTCTGCTTTTCAAGCAACAAGTCGGATTTCAAATCGGGGCTACCAATCTGTAACTAGAGCTATTTTTGCAACCCTTCGCCTGTTTTTATGGCTCCGGTAAAAAATGTCAGAAGTTAGCAGATTCATTAAATTCAAAACAACTTTCACAAAAACTGCCGTTTTGACCCCTTTCCCAACATTTTACAGAAAACAATGTTTTCTATATAAAATCTACCCCTAATCTTCTGCTTTTCAAGCAACAAGTCGGATTTCAAATCGGGTCTTCCAATGTGTAACTAGAGCTATTTTTGTAACCCTTCGCCTGATTTTATGGCTTCGGTAAAAAATGTCAGAAGTTAGCAGATTCATTAAATTCAAAACAACTATCATTTTGACCACTAAACCAAAGACTTTGACAAAAATATATTAGATTAAAACTTCCCTCTACTTCTCTGCTTGTCAAATGCGGAGAAGGTTTATTCAGTATGGAATTTACGTTACAGCAGTTTTACTAAATGCACTACCATGTGTTTTTTAAACTTTCACAAACAACTGCCGTTTTGACCCCTTTCCCGACATTTTACAGAAAACAATGTTTTCTACATAAAATCTACCAATAATCTTCAGCTTTTCAAACAACAAGTCGGATTTCAAATCGGGTCTACCAATCTGTAACTAGAGCTATTTTTGCAACCCTTCGCCTGTTTTTCTGGCTCCGGTAAAAAATGTCAGAAGTTAGCAGATTCATTAAATTCAAAACAACTTTCACAAAAACTGCCGTTTTGACCCCTTTCCCAACATTTTACAGAAATCAATGTTTTCTATATAAAATCTACCCCTAATCTTCTGCTTTTCAAGCAACAAGTCGGATTTCAAATCGGGTCTTCCAATGTGTAACTAGAGCTATTTTTGTAACCCTTCGCCTGTTTTTATGGCTCCGGTAAAAAATGTCAGAAGTTAGCAGATTCATTAAATTCAAAACAACTATCATTTTGACCACTAAACCAAAGACTTTGACAAAAATATATTAGATTAAAACTTCCCTCTACTTCTCTGCTTGTCAAATGCGGAGAAGGTTTATTCAGTATGGAATTTACGTTACAGCAGTTTTACTAAATGCACTACCATGTGTTTTTTAAACTTTCACAAACAACTGCCGTTTTGACCCCTTTCCCGACATTTTACAGAAAACAATGTTTTCTACATAAAATCTACCAATAATCTTCAGCTTTTCAAACAACAAGTCGGATTTCAAATCGGGTCTACCAATCTGTAACTAGAGCTATTTTTGCAACCCTTCGCCTGTTTTTATGGCTCCGGTAAAAAATGTCAGAAGTTAGCAGATTCATTAAATTCAAAACAACTTTCACAAAAACTGCCGTTTTGACCCCTTTCCCAACATTTTACAGAAATCAATGTTTTCTATATAAAATCTACCCCTAATCTTCTGCTTTTCAAGCAACAAGTCGGATTTCAAATCGGGTCTTCCAATGTGTAACTAGAGCTATTTTTGTAACCCTTCGCCTGTTTTTATGGCTCCGGTAAAAAATGTCAGAAGTTAGCAGATTCATTAAATTCAAAACAACTATCATTTTGACCACTAAACCAAAGACTTTGACAAAAATATATTAGATTAAAACTTCCCTCTACTTCTCTGCTTGTCAAATGCGGAGAAGGTTTATTCAGTATGGAATTTACGTTACAGCAGTTTTACTAAATGCACTACCATGTGTTTTTTAAACTTTCACAAACAACTGCCGTTTTGACCCCTTTCCCGACATTTTACAGAAAACAATGTTTTCTACATAAAATCTACCAATAATCTTCAGCTTTTCAAACAACAAGTCGGATTTCAAATCGGGTCTACCAATCTGTAACTAGAGCTATTTTTATAACCCTTCGCCTGTTTTTCTGGCTTCGGTAAAAAATGTCAGAAGTTAGCAGATTCATTAAATTCAAAACAACTTTCACAAAAACTGCCGTTTTGACCCCTTTCCCAACATTTTACAGAAAACAATGTTTTCTATACAAAATCTACCCCTAATCTTCTGCTTTTCAAGCAACAAGTCGGATTTCAAATCGGGTCTACCAATCTGTAACTAGAGCTATTTTTGAAACCCTTCGCCTGTTTTTATGGCTCCGGTAAAAAATGTCAGAAGTTAGCAGATTCATTAAATTCAAAACAACTTTCACAAAAACTGCCGTTTTGACCCCTTTCCCAACATTTTACAGAAAACAATGTTTTCTATATAAAATCTACCCCAATCTTCTGCTTTTCAAGCAACAAGTCGGATTTCAAATCGGGTCAACCAATCTGTAACTAGAGCTATTTTTGTAACCCTTCACCTGTTTTTCTGGCTTCGTTAAAAAACGTCAGAAGTTAGCAGATTCATTAAATTCAAAACAACTTTCACAAAAACTGCCGTTTTGACCCCTTTCCCAACATTTTACAGAAATCAATGTTTTCTATATAAAATCTACCCCTACTATTCTGCTTTTCAAGCAACAAGTCGGATTTCAAATCGGGGCTACCAATCTGTAACTAGAGCTATTTTTGCAACCCTTCGCCTGTTTTTATGGCTCCGGTAAAAAATGTCAGAAGTTAGCAGATTCATTAAATTCAAAACAACTTTCACAAACAACTGCCGTTTTGACCCCTTTCCCAACATTTTACAGAAAACAATGTTTTCTATATAAAATCTACCCCTAATCTTCTGCTTTTCAAGCAACAAGTCGGATTTCAAATCGGGTCTTCCAATGTGTAACTAGAGCTATTTTTGTAACCCTTCGCCTGATTTTATGGCTTCGGTAAAAAATGTCAGAAGTTAGCAGATTCATTAAATTCAAAACAACTTTCACAAACAACTGCCGTTTTGACCCCTTTCCCAACATTTTACAGAAAACAATGTTTTCTATATAAAATCTACCCCTAATCTTCTGCTTTTCAAGCAACAAGTCGGATTTCAAATCGGGTCTTCCAATGTGTAACTAGAGCTATTTTTGTAACCCTTCGCCTGTTTTTATGGCTCCGGTAAAAAATGTCAGAAGTTAGCAGATTCATTAAATTCAAAACAACTATCATTTTGACCACTAAACCAAAGACTTTGACAAAAATATATTAGATTAAAACTTCCCTCTACTTCTCTGCTTGTCAAATGCGGAGAAGGTTTATTCAGTATGGAATTTACGTTACAGCAGTTTTACTAAATGCACTACCATGTGTTTTTTAAACTTTCACAAACAACTGCCGTTTTGACCCCTTTCCCAACATTTTACAGAAAACAATGTTTTCTATATAAAATCTACCCCTAATCTTCAGCTTTTCAAGCAACAAGTCGGATTTCAAATCGGGTCAACCAATCTGTAACTAGAGCTATTTTTGTAACCCTTCACCTGTTTTTCTGGCTTCGTTAAAAAACGTCAGAAGTTAGCAGATTCATTAAATTCAAAACAACTTTCACAAAAACTGCCGTTTTGACCCCTTTCCCAACATTTTACAGAAATCAATGTTTTCTATATAAAATCTACCCCTACTATTCTGCTTTTCAAGCAACAAGTCGGATTTCAAATCGGGGCTACCAATCTGTAACTAGAGCTATTTTTGCAACCCTTCGCCTGTTTTTATGGCTCCGGTAAAAAATGTCAGAAGTTAGCAGATTCATTAAATTCAAAACAACTTTCACAAACAACTGCCGTTTTGACCCCTTTCCCAACATTTTACAGAAAACAATGTTTTCTATATAAAATCTACCCCTAATCTTCTGCTTTTCAAGCAACAAGTCGGATTTCAAATCGGGTCTTCCAATGTGTAACTAGAGCTATTTTTGTAACCCTTCGCCTGATTTTATGGCTTCGGTAAAAAATGTCAGAAGTTAGCAGATTCATTAAATTCAAAACAACTATCATTTTGACCACTAAACCAAAGACTTTGACAAAAATATATTAGATTAAAACTTCCCTCTACTTCTCTGCTTGTCAAATGCGGAGAAGGTTTATTCAGTATGGAATTTACGTTACAGCAGTTTTACTAAATGCACTACCATGTGTTTTTTAAACTTTCACAAACAACTGCCGTTTTGACCCCTTTCCCGACATTTTACAGAAAACAATGTTTTCTACATAAAATCTACCAATAATCTTCAGCTTTTCAAACAACAAGTCGGATTTCAAATCGGGTCTACCAATCTGTAACTAGAGCTATTTTTGCAACCCTTCGCCTGTTTTTCTGGCTCCGGTAAAAAATGTCAGAAGTTAGCAGATTCATTAAATTCAAAACAACTTTCACAAAAACTGCCGTTTTGACCCCTTTCCCAACATTTTACAGAAATCAATGTTTTCTATATAAAATCTACCCCTAATCTTCTGCTTTTCAAGCAACAAGTCGGATTTCAAATCGGGTCTTCCAATCTGTAACTAGAGCTATTTTTGTAACCCTTCGCCTGTTTTTATGGCTCCGGTAAAAAATGTCAGAAGTTAGCAGATTCATTAAATTCAAAACAACTTTCACAAAAACTGCCGTTTTGACCCCTTTCCCAACATTTTACAGAAAACAATGTTTTCTATATAAAATCTACCCCAATCTTCTGCTTTTCAAGCAACAAGTCGGATTTCAAATCGGGTCAACCAATCTGTAACTAGAGCTATTTTTGTAACCCTTCACCTGTTTTTCTGGCTTCGTTAAAAAACGTCAGAAGTTAGCAGATTCATTAAATTCAAAACAACTTTCACAAAAACTGCCGTTTTGACCCCTTTCCCAACATTTTACAGAAATCAATGTTTTCTATATAAAATCTACCCCTACTATTCTGCTTTTCAAGCAACAAGTCGGATTTCAAATCGGGTCTACCAATCTGTAACTAGAGCTATTTTTGCAACCCTTCGCCTGTTTTTATGGCTCCGGTAAAAAATGTCAGAAGTTAGCAGATTCATTAAATTCAAAACAACTTTCACAAACAACTGCCGTTTTGACCCCTTTCCCAACATTTTACAGAAAACAATGTTTTCTATACAAAATCTACCCCTAATCTTCTGCTTTTCAAGCAACAAGTCGGATTTCAAATCGGGTCTACCAATCTGTAACTAGAGCTATTTTTGCAACCCTTCGCCTGTTTTTATGGCTCCGGTAAAAAATGTCAGAAGTTAGCAGATTCATTAAATTCAAAACAACTTTCACAAAAACTGCCGTTTTGACCCCTTTCCCAACATTTTACAGAAAACAATGTTTTCTATATAAAATCTACCCCAATCTTCTGCTTTTCAAGCAACAAGTCGGATTTCAAATCGGGTCTACCAATCTGTAACTAGAGCTATTTTTGCAACCCTTCGCCTGTTTTTATGGCTCCGGTAAAAAATGTCAGAAGTTAGCAGATTCATTAAATTCAAAACAACTTTCACAAAAACTGCCGTTTTGACCCCTTTCCCAACATTTTACAGAAATCAATGTTTTCTATATAAAATCTACCCCTAATCTTCTGCTTTTCAAGCAACAAGTCGGATTTCAAATCGGGTCTACCAATCTGTAACTAGAGCTATTTTTGTAACCCTTCACCTGTTTTTCTGGCTTCGTTAAAAAACGTCAGAAGTTAGCAGATTCATTAAATTCAAAACAACTTTCACAAAAACTGCCGTTTTGACCCCTTTCCCAACATTTTACAGAAATCAATGTTTTCTATATAAAATCTACCCCTACTATTCTGCTTTTCAAGCAACAAGTCGGATTTCAAATCGGGGCTACCAATCTGTAACTAGAGCTATTTTTGCAACCCTTCGCCTGTTTTTATGGCTCCGGTAAAAAATGTCAGAAGTTAGCAGATTCATTAAATTCAAAACAACTTTCACAAACAACTGCCGTTTTGACCCCTTTCCCAACATTTTACAGAAAACAATGTTTTCTATATAAAATCTACCCCTAATCTTCTGCTTTTCAAGCAACAAGTCGGATTTCAAATCGGGTCTTCCAATGTGTAACTAGAGCTATTTTTGTAACCCTTCGCCTGATTTTATGGCTTCGGTAAAAAATGTCAGAAGTTAGCAGATTCATTAAATTCAAAACAACTATCATTTTGACCACTAAACCAAAGACTTTGACAAAAATATATTAGATTAAAACTTCCCTCTACTTCTCTGCTTGTCAAATGCGGAGAAGGTTTATTCAGTATGGAATTTACGTTACAGCAGTTTTACTAAATGCACTACCATGTGTTTTTTAAACTTTCACAAACAACTGCCGTTTTGACCCCTTTCCCAACATTTTACAGAAAACAATGTTTTCTATATAAAATCTACCCCTAATCTTCAGCTTTTCAAGCAACAAGTCGGATTTCAAATCGGGTCTACCAATCTGTAACTAGAGCTATTTTTATAACCCTTCGCCTGTTTTTCTGGCTTCGGTAAAAAATGTCAGAAGTTAGCAGATTCATTAAATTCAAAACAACTTTCACAAAAACTGCCGTTTTGACCCCTTTCCCAACATTTTACAGAAAACAATGTTTTCTATACAAAATCTACCCCTAATCTTCTGCTTTTCAAGCAACAAGTCGGATTTCAAATCGGGTCTACCAATCTGTAACTAGAGCTATTTTTGCAACCCTTCGCCTGTTTTTATGGCTCCGGTAAAAAATGTCAGAAGTTAGCAGATTCATTAAATTCAAAACAACTTTCACAAAAACTGCCGTTTTGACCCCTTTCCCAACATTTTACAGAAAACAATGTTTTCTATATAAAATCTACCCCAATCTTCTGCTTTTCAAGCAACAAGTCGGATTTCAAATCGGGTCAACCAATCTGTAACTAGAGCTATTTTTGTAACCCTTCACCTGTTTTTCTGGCTTCGTTAAAAAACGTCAGAAGTTAGCAGATTCATTAAATTCAAAACAACTTTCACAAAAACTGCCGTTTTGACCCCTTTCCCAACATTTTACAGAAATCAATGTTTTCTATATAAAATCTACCCCTACTATTCTGCTTTTCAAGCAACAAGTCGGATTTCAAATCGGGGCTACCAATCTGTAACTAGAGCTATTTTTGCAACCCTTCGCCTGTTTTTATGGCTCCGGTAAAAAATGTCAGAAGTTAGCAGATTCATTAAATTCAAAACAACTTTCACAAAAACTGCCGTTTTGACCCCTTTCCCAACATTTTACAGAAAACAATGTTTTCTATATAAAATCTACCCCTAATCTTCTGCTTTTCAAGCAACAAGTCGGATTTCAAATCGGGTCTACCAATCTGTAACTAGAGCTATTTTTGCAACCCTTCGCCTGTTTTTATGGCTCCGGTAAAAAATGTCAGAAGTTAGCAGATTCATTAAATTCAAAACAACTTTCACAAAAACTGCCGTTTTGACCCCTTTCCCAACATTTTACAGAAAACAATGTTTTCTATATAAA